>NW_027102996.1:210000-267500 GCF_036373705.1 Amia ocellicauda | reverse complement strand
AAATAAATTGAGCATCATGGCTAGAAGTGACTAAATGTTGCCTAATCTTTCTCATCGAGAAATGACACAATTACAGCAACACAAAAAGGAACTCCACCGGACAAAGTTCAGTGCTCACAAGGAGCCTCATTCAACACACACGGTTCCATTCCCATTCATGCAAAGCACGAAAGTGTAAAACTTGGGAACATACTTGAGAGCAAAGATCACATTCAATCTCATTCAAGGCACGGATGTGAATGCAACGGGATGAAATTACTGAAATGATGCCTGCCCTCGAACTGTGATGATGGACTACCCGACTCGCCAATAATATTGGGTTCTGGTGTATTGAAATACAGGAGCTGCTGGATTTGTGTGTTTTCTTACCCCCTCACCATAGTTTGTCAAATGTTTAAACAACTGAACTTATATTCAAGGTTTGATTCTCTTCATATGTTTTACTGGTTTACATTTGTCTCAGCAACCTGTTGAATGATTCTTCTGCTTTCAAAACAAAATGACAACAGGATGAATGCACACACTTGAAAATACAATACATGCAATGTTATGCATCATAGTGATGCAACCTCCTTTCAGTTTCATACTGCATGTCAATTGAAATCCTTACTGAAATGCACACCTTCTCAAGATTGCGCTTGACTGGCGTGTCAGGCACTCAATTACAGCTGTTTTATCAAGACAATGTGTTCGTTTTGTAATATATAGTTCCGGTCTGGTGTGGCACCCCAGCTAACGCACAACGTTGCCACAATGTTGCCACAACGTGGCGTGTTAGCAGGGACTGTCTGCGGCGCGCTGGTGTGTCCCAGGCTTTAGAGAAGAGAGACAGTTCAACTGTAAGTATGAACGGCAGAAACGGATATTGCCTTCCCTTTAAGTAGAGCGTCAGGGACAGCCTTCCTGGCTTACGGCCATACTAGCCTGAATACGCCCGATCTCGTCCGATCTCGGAAGCTAAGCAGGCTCGTTCCTGGTCAGTACTTGCATGGGAGACCGCCTGGGAATACCAGGTGCTGTAAGCTTTTGCATCTTTTACACACCAGAGGGCGACAAATCACGAGTTTTAACTTTGGATACACGCAATTTCATCATTATTTCAGATTTGACTTCCCCAAATACACAGGCATACAATAGATCTTGTTCTCCAACGTAAACGGTCCCTAGTAACTAGGGTACATTCGTAAATAAATTGAGCATCATGGCTAGAAGTGACTAAATGTTGCCTAATCTTTCTCATCGAGAAATGACACAATTACAGCAACACAAAAAGGAACTCCACCGGACAAAGTTCAGTGCTCACAAGGAGCCTCATTCAACACACACGGTTCCATTCCCATTCATGCAAAGCACGAAAGTGTAAAACTTGGGAACATACTTGAGAGCAAAGATCACATTCAATCTCATTCAAGGCACGGATGTGAATGCAACGGGATGAAATTACTGAAATGATGCCTGCCCTCGAACTGTGATGATGGACTACCCGACTCGCCAATAATATTGGGTTCTGGTGTATTGAAATACAGGAGCTGCTGGATTTGTGTGTTTTCTTACCCCCTCACCATAGTTTGTCAAATGTTTAAACAACTGAACTTATATTCAAGGTTTGATTCTCTTCATATGTTTTACTGGTTTACATTTGTCTCAGCAACCTGTTGAATGATTCTTCTGCTTTCAAAACAAAATGACAACAGGATGAATGCACACACTTGAAAATACAATACATGCAATGTTATGCATCATAGTGATGCAACCTCCTTTCAGTTTCATACTGCATGTCAATTGAAATCCTTACTGAGATGCACACCTTCTCAAGATTGCGCTTGACAGGCGTGTCAGGCACTCAATTACAGCTGTTTTATCAAGACAATGTGTTCGTTTTGTAAAATATAGTTCCGGTCTGGAGTGGCACCCCAGCTAACGCACAACGTTGCCACAACGTTTCGTGTTAGCAGGGACTGTCTGCGGCGCGCTGGTGTGTCCCGGACTTTAGAGTAGAGAGACAGTTCAACTGCAAGTATGAGCGGCAGAAACGGATATTGCCTTCCCTTTATGTAGAGCATCAGGGACAGCTTGCCTGGCTTACGGCCATACTAGCCTGAATACGCCCGATCTCGTCCGATCTCGGAAGCTAAGCAGGCTCCGGCCTGGTCAGTACTTGGATGGGAGACTGCCTGGGAATACCAGGTGCTGTAAGCTTTTCCATCTTTTACACACCAGAGGGCGACAAATCACGAGTTTTAACTTTGGATACACGCAATTTCATCATTATTTCAGATTTGACTTCCCCAAATACACAGGCATACAATAGATCTTGTTCTCCAACGTAAACGGTCCCTAGTAACTAGGGTACATTCGTAAATAAATTGAGCATCATGGCTAGAAGTGACTAAATGTTGCCTAATCTTTCTCATCGAGAAATGACACAATTACAGCAACACAAAAAGGAACTCCACCGGACAAAGTTCAGTGCTCACAAGGAGCCTCATTCAACACACACGGTTCCATTCCCATTCATGCAAGGCACGAAAGTGTAAAACTTGGGAACATACTTGAGAGCAAAGATCACATTCAATCTCATTCAAGGCACGGATGTGAATGCAACGGGATGAAATTACTGAAATGATGCCTGCCCTCGAACTGTGATGATGGACTACCCGACTCGCCAATAATATTGGGTTCTGGTGTATTGAAATACAGGAGCTGCTGGATTTGTGTGTTTTCTTACCCCCTCACCATAGTTTGTCAAATGTTTAAACAACTGAACTTATATTCAAGGTTTGTTTCTCTTCATATGTTTTACTGGTTTACATTTGTCTCAGCAACCTGTTGAATGATTCTTCTGCTTTCAAAACAAAATGACAACAGGATGAATGCACACACTTGAAAATACAATACATGCAATGTTTTGCATCATAGTGAAGCAACCTCCTTTCAGTTTCATACTGCATGTCAATTGAAATCCTTACTAAAATGCACACCTTCTCAAGATTGCGCTTTACTGGCGTGTCAGGAACTCAATTACAGCTGTATTATCAAGACAATGTGTTCGTTTTGTAAAATATAGTTCCGGTCTGGTGTGGCACCCCAGCTAACGCACAACGTTGCCACAACGTTTCGTGTTAGCAGGGACTGTCTGCGGCGCGCTGGTGTGTCCCGGACTTTAGAGTAGAGAGACAGTTCAACAGCAAGTATGAGCGACAGAAACGGATATTGCCTTCCCTTTAAGTAGAGCGTCAGGGACAGCTTCCCTGGCTTACGGCCATACTAGCCTGAATACGCCCGATCTCGTCCGATCTTGGAAGCTAAGCAGGCTCGGGCCTGGTCAGTACTTGGATGGGAGACCGCCTGGGAATACCAGGTGCTGTAAGTTTTGCATCTTTTACACACCAGAGGGCAACAAATCACGAGTTTTAACTTTGGATACACGCAATTTCATCATTATTTCAGATTTGACTTCCCCAAATACACAGGCATACAATAGATCTTGTTCTCCAACGTAAACGGTCCCTAGTAACTAGGGTACATTCGTAAATAAATTGAGCATCATGGCTAGAAGTGACTAAATGTTGCCTAATCTTTCTCATCGAGAAATGACACAATTACAGCAACACAGAAAGGAACTCCACCGGACAAAGTTCAGTGCTCACAAGGAGCCTCATTCAACACACACGGTTCCATTCCCATTCATGCAAAGCACGAAAGTGTAAAACTTGGGAACATACTTGAGAGCAAAGATCACATTCAATCTCATTCAAGGCACGGATGTGAATGCAACGGGATGAAATTACTGAAATGATGCCTGCCCTCGAACTGTGATGATGGACTACCCGACTCGCCAATAATATTGGGTTCTGGTGTATTGAAATACAGGAGCTGCTGGATTTGTGTGTTTTCTTACCCCCTCACCATAGTTTGTCAAATGTTTATACAACTGAACTTATATTCAAGGTTTGTTTCTCTTCATATGTTTTACTGGTTTACATTTGTCTCATCAACCTGTTGAATGATTCTTCTGCTTTCAAAACAAAATGACAACAGGATGAATGCACACACTTGAAAATACAATACATGCAATGTTATGCATCATAGTGATGCAACCTCCTTTCAGTTTCATACTGCATGTCAATTGAAATCCTTACTGAAATGCACACCTTCTCAAGATTGCGCTTGACTGGCGTGTCAGGCACTCAATTACAGCTGTTTTATCAAGACAATGTGTTCGTTTTGTAAAATATAGTTCCGGTCTGGTGTGGCACCCCAGCTAACGCACAACGTTGCCACAACGTTTCGTGTTAGCAGGGACTGTCTGCGGCGCGCTGGTGTGTCCCGGACTTTAGAGTAGAGAGACAGTTCAACTGCAAGTATGAGCGGCAGAAACGGATATTGCCTTCCCTTTAAGTAGAGCGTCAGGGACAGCTTCCCCGGCTTACGGCCATACTAGCCTGAATACGCCCGATCTCGTCCGATCTCGGAAGCTAAGCAGGCTCGGGCCTGGTCAGTACTTGGATGGGAGACCGCCTGGGAATACCAGGTGCTGTAAGCTTTTGCATCTTTTACACACCAGAGGGCGACAAATCACGAGTTTTAACTTTGGATACACGCAATTTCATCATTATTTCAGATTTGACTTCCCCAAATACACAGGCATACAATAGATCTTGTTCTCCAACGTAAACGGTCCCTAGTAACTAGGGTACATTCGTAAATAAATTGAGCATCATGGCTAGAAGTGACTAAATGTTGCCTAATCTTTCTCATCGAGAAATGACACAATTACAGCAACACAAAAAGGAACTCCACCGGACAAAGTTCAGTGCTCACAAGGAGCCTCATTCAACACACACGGTTCCATTCCCATTCATGCAAAGCACGAAAGTGTAAAACTTGGGAACATACTTGAGAGCAAAGATCACATTCAATCTCATTCAAGGCACGGATGTGAATGCAACGGGATGAAATTACTGAAATGATGCCTGCCCTCGAACTGTTATGATGGACTACCCGACTCGCCAATAATATTGGGTTCTGGTGTATTGAAATACAGGAGCTGCTGGATTTGTGTGTTTTCTTACCCCCTCACCATAGTTTGTCAAATGTTTAAACAACTGAACTTATATTCAAGGTTTGTTTCTCTTCATATGTTTTACTGGTTTACATTTGTCTCAGCAACCTGTTGAATGATTCTTCTGCTTTCAAAACAAAATGACAACAGGATGAATGCACACACTTGAAAATACAATACATGCAATGTTATGCATCATAGTGATGCAACCTCCTTTCAGTTTCATACTGCATGTCAATTGAAATCCTTACTGAAATGCACACCTTCTCAAGATTGCGCTTGACTGGCGTGTCAGGCACTCAATTACAGCTGTATTATCAAGACAATGTGTTCGTTTTGTAAAATATAGTTCCGGTCTGGTGTGGCACCCCAGTTAACGCACAACGTTGCCACAACGTTTCGTGTTAGCAGGGACTGTCTGCGGCGCGCTGGTGTGTCCCGGACTTTAGAGTAGAGAGACAGTTCAACTGCAAGTATGAGCGGCAGAAACGGATATTGCCTTCCCTTTAAGTAGAGCATCAGGGACAGCCTCTCCGGCTTACGGCCATACTAGCCTGAATACGCCCGATCTCGTCCGATCTCGGAAGCTAAGCAGGCTCCGGCCTGGTCAGTACTTGGATGGGAGACCGCCTGGGAATACCAGGTGCTGTAAGCTTTTGCATCTTTTACACACCAGAGGGCGACAAATCACGAGTTTTAACTTTGGATACACGCAATTTCATCATTATTTCAGATTTGACTTCCCCAAATACACAGGCATACAATAGATCTTGTTCTCCAATGTAAACGGTCCCTAGTAACTAGGGTACATTCGTAAATAAATTGAGCATCATGGCTAGAAGTGACTAAATGTTGCCTAATCTTTCTCATCGAGAAATGACACAATTACAGCAACACAAAAAGGAACTCCACCGGACAAAGTTCAGTGCTCACAAGGAGCCTCATTCAACACACACGGTTCCATTCCCATTCATGCAAAGCACGAAAGTGTAAAACTTGGGAACATACTTGAGAGCAAAGATCACATTCAATCTCATTCAAGGCACGGATGTGAATGCAACGGGATGAAATTACTGAAATGATGCCTGCCCTCGAACTGTGATGATGGACTACCCGACTCGCCAATAATATTGGGTTCTGGTGTATTGAAATACAGGAGCTGCTGGATTTGTGTGTTTTCTTACCCCCTCACCATAGTTTGTCAAATGTTTAAACAACTGAACTTATATTCAAGGTTTGTTTCTCTTCATATGTTTTACTGGTTTACATTTGTCTCAGCAACCTGTTGAATGATTCTTCTGCTTTCAAAACAAAATGACAACAGGATGAATGCACACACTTGAAAATACAATACATGCAATGTTATGCATCATAGTGATGCAACCTCCTTTCAGTTTCATACTGCATGTCAATTGAAATCCTTACTGAAATGCACACCTTCTCAAGATTGCGCTTGACTGGCGTGTCAGGCACTCAATTACAGCTGTTTTATCAAGACAATGTGTTCGTTTTGTAAAATATAGTTCCGGTCTGGTGTGGCACCCCAGCTAACGCACAACGTTGCCACAACGTTTCGTGTTAGCAGGGACTGTCTGCGGCGCGCTGGTGTGTCCCGGACTTTAGAGTAGAGAGACAGTTCAACTGCAAGTATGAGCGGCAGAAACGGATATTGCCTTCCCTTTAAGTAGAGCGTCAGGGACAGCTTCCCCGGCTTACGGCCATACTAGCCTGAATACGCCCGATCTCGTCCGATCTCGGAAGCTAAGCAGGCTCGGGCCTGGTCAGTACTTGGATGGGAGACCGCCTGGGAATACCAGGTGCTGTAAGCTTTTGCATCTTTTACACACCAGAGGGCGACAAATCACGAGTTTTAACTTTGGATACACGCAATTTCATCATTATTTCAGATTTGACTTCCCCAAATACACAGGCATACAATAGATCTTGTTCTCCAACGTAAACGGTCCCTAGTAACTAGGGTACATTCGTAAATAAATTGAGCATCATGGCTAGAAGTGACTAAATGTTGCCTAATCTTTCTCATCGAGAAATGACACAATTACAGCAACACAAAAAGGAACTCCACCGGACAAAGTTCAGTGCTCACAAGGAGCCTCATTCAACACACACGGTTCCATTCCCATTCATGCAAAGCACGAAAGTGTAAAACTTGGGAACATACTTGAGAGCAAAGATCACATTCAATCTCATTCAAGGCACGGATGTGAATGCAACGGGATGAAATTACTGAAATGATGCCTGCCCTCGAACTGTGATGATGGACTACCCGACTCGCCAATAATATTGGGTTCTGGTGTATTGAAATACAGGAGCTGCTGGATTTGTGTGTTTTCTTACCCCCTCACCATAGTTTGTCAAATGTTTAAACAACTGAACTTATATTCAAGGTTTGTTTCTCTTCATATGTTTTACTGGTTTACATTTGTCTCAGCAACCTGTTGAATGATTCTTCTGCTTTCAAAACAAAATGACAACAGGATGAATGCACACACTTGAAAATACAATACATGCAATGTTATGCATCATAGTGATGCAACCTCCTTTCAGTTTCATACTGCATGTCAATTGAAATCCTTACTGAAATGCACACCTTCTCAAGATTGCGCTTGACGGGCGTGTCAGGCACTCAATTACAGCTGTTTTATCAAGACAATGTGTTCGTTTTGTAATATATAGTTCCGGTCTGGTGTGGCACCCCAGCTAACGCACAACGTTGCCACAATGTTGCCACAACGTGGCGTGTTAGCAGGGACTGTCTGCGGCGCGCTGGTGTGTCCCGGGCTTTAGAGTAGAGAGACAGTTCAACTGTAAGTATGAACGGCAGAAACGGATATTGCCTTCCCTTTAAGTAGAGCGTCAGGGACAGCCTCACTGGCTTACGGCCATACTAGCCTGAATACGCCCGATCTCGTCCGATCTCGGAAGCTAAGCAGGCTCGGGCCTGGTCAGTACTTGGATGGGAGACCGCCTGGGAATACCTGGTGCTGTAAGCTTTTGCATCTTTTACACACCAGAGGGCGACAAATCACGAGTTTTAACTTTGGATACACGCAATTTCATCATTATTTCAGATTTGACTTCCCCAAATACACAGGCATACAATAGATCTTGTTCTCCAACGTAAACGGTCCCTAGTAACTAGGGTACATTCGTAAATAAATTGAGCATCATGGCTAGAAGTGACTAAATGTTGCCTAATCTTTCTCATCGAGAAATGACACAATTACAGCAACACAAAAAGGAACTCCACCGGACAAAGTTCAGTGCTCACAAGGAGCCTCATTCAACACACACGGTTCCATTCCCATTCATGCAAAGCACGAAAGTGTAAAACTTGGGAACATACTTGAGAGCAAAGATCACATTCAATCTCATTCAAGGCACGGATGTGAATGCAACGGGATGAAATTACTGAAATGATGCCTGCCCTCGAACTGTGATGATGGACTACCCGACTCGCCAATAATATTGGGTTCTGGTGTATTGAAATACAGGAGCTGCTGGATTTGTGTGTTTTCTTACCCCCTCACCATAGTTTGTCAAATGTTTAAACAACTGAACTTATATTCAAGGTATGTTTCTCTTCATATGTTTTACTGGTTTACATTTGTCTCAGCAACCTGTTGAATGATTCTTCTGCTTTCAAAACAAAATGACAACAGGATGAATGCACACACTTGAAAATACAATACATGCAATGTTATGCATCATAGTGATGCAACCTCCTTTCAGTTTCATACTGCATGTCAATTGAAATCCTTACTGAAATGCACACCTTCTCAAGATTGCGCTTGACTGGCGTGTCAGGCACGCAATTACAGCTGTTTTATCAAGACAATGTGTTCGTTTTGTAATATATAGTTCCGGTCTGGTGTGGCACCCCAGCTAACGCACAACGTTGCCACAATGTTGCCACAATGTGGCATGTAAGCAGGGACTGGCTGCAGCGCGCTGGTGTGTCCCGGGCTTTAGAGTAGAGAGACAGTTCAACTGCAAGTATGAGCGGCAGAAACGGATATTGCCGTCCCTTTAAGTAGAGCGTCAGGGACAGCCTTCCTGGCTTACGGCCATACTACCCTGAATACGCCCGATCTCGGAAGCTAAGCAGGCTCGTGCCTGGTCAGTACTTGGATGGGAGACAGCCTGGGAATACCAGGTGCTGTAAGCTTTTGCATCTTTTACACACCAAAGGGCGACAAATCACGAGTTTTAACTTTGGATACACGCAATTTCATCATTATTTCAGATTTGACTTCCCCAAATACACAGGCATACAATAGATCTTGTTCTCCAACGTAAACGGTCCCTAGTAACTAGTGTACATTTGTAAATAAATTGAGCATCATGGCTAGAAGTGACTAAATGTTGCCTAATCTTTCTCATCGAGAAATGACACAATTACAGCAACACAAAAAGGAACTCCACCGGACAAAGTTCAGTGCTCACAAGGAGCCTCATTCAACACACACGGTTCCATTCCCATTCATGCAAAGCACGAAAGTGTAAAACTTGGGAACATACTTGAGAGCAAAGATCACATTCAATCTCATTCAAGGCACGGATGTGAATGCAACGGGATGAAATTACTGAAATGATGCCTGCCCTCGAACTGTGATGATGGACTACCCGACTCGCCAATAATATTGGGTTCTGGTGTATTGAAATACAGGAGCTGCTGGATTTGTGTGTTTTCTTACCCCCTCACCATAGTTTGTCAAATGTTTAAACAACTGAACTTATATTCAAGGTTTGTTTCTCTTCATATGTTTTACTGGTTTACATTTGTCTCAGCAACCTGTTGAATGATTCTTCTGCTTTCAAAACAAAATGACAACAGGATGAATGCACACACTTGAAAATACAATACATGCAATGTTATGCATCATAGTGATGCAACCTCCTTTCAGTTTCATACTGCATGTCAATTGAAATCCTTACTGAAATGCACACCTTCTCAAGATTGCGCTTGACTGGCATGTCAGGCACTCAATTACAGCTGTATTATCAAGACAATGTGTTCGTTTTGTAAAATATAGTTCCGGTCTGGTGTGGCACCCCAGCTAACGCACAACGTTGCCACAACGTTTCGTGTTAGCAGGGACTGTCTGCGGCGCGCTGGTGTGTCCCGGACTTTAGAGTAGAGAGACAGTTCAACTGCAAGTATGAGCGGCAGAAACGGATATTGCCTTCCCTTTAAGTAGAGCGTCAGGGACAGCTTCCCTGGCTTACGGCCATACTAGCCTGAATACGCCCGATTTCGTCCGATCTCGGAAGCTAAGCAGGCTCGGGCCTGGTCAGTACTTGGATGGGAGACCGCCTGGGAATACCAGGTGCTGTAAGCTTTTGCATCTTTTACACACCAGAGGGCGACAAATCACGAGTTTTAACTTTGGATACACGCAATTTCATCATTATTTCAGATTTGACTTCCCCAAATACACAGGCATACAATAGATCTTGTTCTCCAACGTAAACGGTCCCTAGTAACTAGGGTACATTCGTAAATAAATTGAGCATCATGGCTAGAAGTGACTAAATGTTGCCTAATCTTTCTCATCGAGAAATGACACAATTACAGCAACACAAAAAGGAACTCCACCGGACAAAGTTCAGTGCTCACAAGGAGCCTCATTCAACACACACGGTTCCATTCCCATTCATGCAAAGCACGAAAGTGTAAAACTTGGGAACATACTTGAGAGCAAAGATCACATTCAATCTCATTCAAGGCACGGATGTGAATGCAACGGGATGAAATTACTGAAATGATGCCTGCCCTCGAACTGTGATGATGGACTACCCGACTCGCCAATAATATTGGGTTCTGGTGTATTGAAATACAGGAGCTGCTGGATTTGTGTGTTTTCTTACCCCCTCACCATAGTTTGTCAAATGTTTAAACAACTGAACTTATATTCAAGGTATGTTTCTCTTCATATGTTTTACTGGTTTACATTTGTCTCAGCAACCTGTTGAATGATTCTTCTGCTTTCAAAACAAAATGACAACAGGATGAATGCACACACTTGAAAATACAATACATGCAATGTTATGCATCATAGTGATGCAACCTCCTTTCAGTTTCATACTGCATGTCAATTGAAATCCTTACTGAAATGCACACCTTCTCAAGATTGCGCTTGACTGGCGTGTCAGGCACGCAATTACAGCTGTTTTATCAAGACAATGTGTTCGTTTTGTAATATATAGTTCCGGTCTGGTGTGGCACCCCAGCTAACGCACAACGTTGCCACAATGTTGCCACAACGTGGCATGTAAGAAGGGACTGGCTGCAGCGCGCTGGTGTGTCCCGGGCTTTAGAGTAGAGAGACAGTTCAACTGCAAGTATGAGCGGCAGAAACGGATATTGCCTTCCCTTTAAGTAGAGCGTCAGGGACAGCTTCCCTGGCTTACGGCCATACTAGCCTGAATACGCCCGATCTCAGAAGCTATGCAGGCTCGGGCCTGGTCAGTACTTGGATGGGAGACCGCCTGGGAATACCAGGTGCTGTAAGCTTTTGCATCTTTTACACACCAGAGGGCGACAAATCACGAGTTTTAACTTTGGATACACGCAATTTCATCATTATTTCAGATTTGACTTCCCCAAATACACAGGCATACAATAGATCTTGTTCTCCAACGTAAACGGTCCCTAGTAACTAGGGTACATTCGTAAATAAATTGAGCATCATGGCTAGAAGTGACTAAATGTTGCCTAATCTTTCTCATCGAGAAATGACACAATTACAGCAACACAAAAAGGAACTCCACCGGACAAAGTTCAGTGCTCACAAGGAGCCTCATTCAACACACACGGTTCCATTCCCATTCATGCAAAGCACGAAAGTGTAAAACTTGGGAACATACTTGAGAGCAAAGATCACATTCAATCTCATTCAAGGCACGGATGTGAATGCAACGGGATGAAATTACTGAAATGATGCCTGCCCTCGAACTGTGATGATGGACTACCCGACTCGCCAATAATATTGGGTTCTGGTGTATTGAAATACAGGAGCTGCTGGATTTGTGTGTTTTCTTACCCCCTCACCATAGTTTGTCAAATGTTTAAACAACTGAACTTATATTCAAGGTTTGTTTCTCTTCATATGTTTTACTGGTTTACATTTGTCTCAGCAACCTGTTGAATGATTCTTCTGCTTTCAAAACAAAATGACAACAGGATGAATGCACACACTTGAAAATACAATACATGCAATGTTATGCATCATAGTGATGCAACCTCCTTTCAGTTTCATACTGCATGTCAATTGAAATCCTTACTGAAATGCACACCTTCTCAAGATTGCGCTTGACTGGCGTGTCAGGCACTCAATTACAGCTGTTTTATCAAGAGAATGTGTTCGTTTTGTAATATATAGTTCCGGTCTGGTGTGGCACCCCAGCTAACGCACAACGTTGCCACAATGTTGCCACAACGTGGCGTGTTAGCAGGGACTGTCTGCGGCGCGCTGGTGTGTCCCGGGCTTTAGAGTAGAGAGACAGTTCAACTGCAAGTATGAACGGCAGAAACGGATATTGCCTTCCCTTTAAGTAGAGCGTCAGGGACAGCCTCCCTGGCTTACGGCCATACTAGCCTGAATACGCCCGATCTCGTCCGATCTCGGAAGCTAAGCAGGCTCGGGCCTGGTCAGTACTTGGATGGGAGAGCGCCTGGGAATACCAGGTGCTGTAAGCTTTTGCATCTTTTACACACCAGAGGGCGACAAATCACGAGTTTTAACTTTGGATACACGCAATTTCATCATTATTTCAGATTTGACTTCCCCAAATACACAGGCATACAATAGATCTTGTTCTCCAACGTAAACGGTCCCTAGTAACTAGGGTACATTCGTAAATAAATTGAGCATCATGGCTAGAAGTGACTAAATGTTGCCTAATCTTTCTCATCGAGAAATGACACAATTACAGCAACACAAAAAGGAACTCCACCGGACAATGTTCAGTGCTCACAAGGAGCTTCATTCAACACACACGGTTCCATTCCCATTCATGCAAATCACGAAAGTGTAAAACTTGGGAACATACTTGAGAGCAAAGATCACATTCAATCTCATTCAAGGCACGGATGTGAATGCAACGGGATGAAATTACTGAAATGATGCCTGCCCTCGAACTGTGATGATGGACTACCCGACTCGCCAATAATATTGGGTTCTGGTGTATTGAAATACAGGAGCTGCTGGATTTGTGTGTTTTCTTACCCCCTCACCATAGTTTGTCAAATGTTTAAACAACTGAACTTATATTCAAGGTTTGTTTCTCTTCATATGTTTTACTGGTTTACATTTGTCTCAGCAACCTGTTGAATGATTCTTCTGCTTTCAAAACAAAATGACAACAGGATGAATGCACACACTTGAAAATACAATACATGCAATGTTATGCATCATAGTGATGCAACCTCCTTTCAGTTTCATACTGCATGTCAATTGAAATCCTTACTGAAATGCACACCTTCTCAAGATTGCGCTTGACTGGCGTGTCAGGCACTCAATTACAGCTGTTTTATCAAGACAATGTGTTCGTTTTGTAATATATAGTTCCGGTCTGGTGTGGCACCCCAGCTAACGCACAACGTTGCCACAACGTTTCGTGTTAGCAGGGACTGTCTGCGGCGCGCTGGTGTGTCCCGGACTTTAGAGTAGAGAGACAGTTCAATTGCAAGTATGAGCGGAAGAAACGGATATTGCCTTCCCTTTAAGTAGAGCGTCAGGGACAGCCTCCCTGGCTTACGGCCATACTAGCCTGAATACGCCCGATCTCGTCCGATCTCGGAAGCTAAGCAGGCTCGGGCCTGGTCAGTACTTGGATGGGAGACCGCCTGGGAATACCAGGTGCTGTAAGCTTTTGCATCTTTTACACACCAGAGGGCGACAAATCACGAGTTTTAACTTTGGATACACGCAATTTCATCATTATTTCAGATTTGACTTCCCCAAATACACAGGCATACAATAGATCTTGTTCTCCAACGTAAACGATCCCTAGTAACTAGTGTACATTCGTAAATAAATTGAGCATCATGGCTAGAAGTGACTAAATGTTGCCTAATCTTTCTCATCGAGAAATGACACAATTACAGCAACACAAAAAGGAACTCCACCGGACAAAGTTCAGTGCTCACAAGGAGCCTAATTCAACACACACGGTTCCATTCCCATTCATGCAAAGCACGAAAGTGTAAAACTTGGGAAAATACTTGAGAGCAAAGATCACATTCAATCTCATTCAAGGCACGGATGTGAATGCAACGGGATGAAATTACTGAAATGATGCCTGCCCTCGAACTGTGATGATGGACTACCCGACTCGCCAATAATATTGGGTTCTGGTGTATTGAAATACAGGAGCTGCTGGATTTGTGTGTTTTCTTACCCCCTCACCATAGTTTGTCAAATGTTTAAACAACTGAACTTATATTCAAGGTTTGTTTCTCTTCATATGTTTTACTGGTTTACATTTGTCTCAGCAACCTGTTGAATGATTCTTCTGCTTTCAAAACAAAATGACAACAGGATGAATGCACACACTTGAAAATACAATACATGCAATGTTATGCATCCTCCTTTCAGTTTCATACTGCATGTCAATTGAAATCCTTACTGAAATGCACACCTTCTCAAGATTGCGCTTGACTGGCGTGTCAGGCACTCAATTACAGCTGTTTTATCAAGAGAATGTGTTCGTTTTGTAATATATAGTTCCGGTCTGGTGTGGCACCCCAGCTAACGCACAACGTTGCCACAATGTTGCCACAACGTGGCGTGTTAGCAGGGACTGTCTGCGGCGTGCTGGTGTGTCCCGGGCTTTAGAGTAGAGAGACAGTTCAACTGTAAGTATGAACGGCAGAAACGGATATTGCCTTCCCTTTAAGTAGAGCGTCAGGGACAGCCTCCCTGGCTTACGGCCATACTAGCCTGAATACGCCCGATCTCGTCCGATCTCGGAAGCTAAGCAGGCTCGGGCCTGGTCAGTACTTGGATGGGAGACCGCCTGGGAATACCAGGTGCTGTAAGCTTTTGCATCTTTTACACACCAGAGGGCGACAAATCACAAGTTTTAACTTTGGATACACGCAATTTCATCATTATTTCAGATTTGACTTCCCCAAATACACAGGCATAGAATAGATCTTGTTCTCCAACGTAAACGGTCCCTAGTAACTAGGGTACATTCGTAAATAAATTGAGCATCATGGCTAGAAGTGACTAAATGTTGCCTAATCTTTCTCATCGAGAAATGACACAATTACAGCAACACAAAAAGGAACTCCACCGGACAAAGTTCAGTGCTCACAAGGAGCTTCATTCAACACACACGGTTCCATTCCCATTCATGCAAAGCACGAAAGTGTAAAACTTGGGAACATACTTGAGAGCAAAGATCACATTCAATCTCATTCAAGGCACGGATGTGAATGCAACGGGATGAAATTACTGAAATGATGCCTGCCCTCGAACTGTGATGATGGACTACCCGACTCGCCAATAATATTGGGTTCTGGTGTATTGAAATACAGGAGCTGCTGGATTTGTGTGTTTTCTTACCCCCTCACCATAGTTTGTCAAATGTTTAAACAACTGAACTTATATTCAAGGTTTGTTTCTCTTCATATGTTTTACTGGTTTACATTTGTCTCAGCAACCTGTTGAATGATTCTTCTGCTTTCAAAACAAAATGACAACAGGATGAATGCACACACTTGAAAATACAATACATGCAATGTTATGCATCATAGTGATGCAACCTCCTTTCAGTTTCATACTGCATGTCAATTGAAATCCTTACTGAAATGCACACCTTCTCAAGATTGCGCTTGACTGGCGTGTCAGGCACTCAATTACAGCTGTTTTATCAAGACAATGTGTTCGTTTTGTAAAATATAGTTCCGGTCTGGTGTGGCACCCCAGCTAACGCACAACGTTGCCACAACGTTTCGTGTTAGCAGGGACTGTCTGCAGCGTGCTGGTGTGTCCCGGACTTTAGAGTAGAGAGACAGTTCAACTGCAAGTATGAGCGGCAGAAACGGATATTGCCTTCCCTTTAAGTAGAGGGTCAAGGACAGCCTCCCTGGCTTACGGCCATACTAGCCTGAATACGCCCGATCTCGTCCGATCTCGGAAGCCAAGCAGGCTCGGGCCTGGTCAGTACTTGGATGGGAGACCGCCTGGGAATACCAGGTGCTGTAAGCTTTTGCATCTTTTACACACCAGAGGGCGACAAATCACGAGTTTTAACTTTGGATACACGCAATTTCATCATTATTTCAGATTTTACTTCCCCAAATACACAGGCATACAATAGATCTTGTTCTCCAACGTAAACGGTCCCTAGTAACTAGGGTACATTCGTAAATAAATTGAGCATCATGGCTAGAAGTGACTAAATGTTGCCTAATCTTTCTCATCGAGAAATGACACAATTACAGCAACACAAAAAGGAACTCCACCGGACAAAGTTCAGTGCTCACAAGGAGCCTCATTCAACACACACGGTTCCATTCCCATTCATGCAAAGCACGAAAGTGTAAAACTTGGGAACATACTTGAGAGCAAAGATCACATTCAATCTCATTCAAGGCACGGATGTGAATGCAACGGGATGAAATTACTGAAATGATGCCTGCCCTCGAACTGTGATGATGGACTACCCGACTCGCCAATAATATTGGGTTCTGGTGTATTGAAATACAGGAGCTGCTGGATTTGTGTGTTTTCTTACCCCCTCACCATAGTTTGTCAAATGTTTAAACAACTGAACTTATATTCAAGGTTTGTTTCTCTTCATATGTTTTACTGGTTTACATTTGTCTCAGCAACCTGTTGAATGATTCTTCTGCTTTCAAAACAAAATGACAACAGGATGAATGCACACACTTGAAAATACAATACATGCAATGTTATGCATCATAGTGATGCAACCTCCTTTCAGTTTCATACTGCATGTCAATTGAAATCCTTACTGAAATGCACACCTTCTCAAGATTGCGCTTGACTGGCGTGTCAGGCACTCAATTACAGCTGTTTTATCAAGACAATGTGTTCGTTTTGTAATATATAGTTCCGGTCTGGTGTGGCACCCCAGCTAACGCACAACGTTGCCACAATGTTGCCACAACGTGGCGTGTTAGCAGGGACTGTCTGCGGCGCGCTGGTGTGTCCCGGGCTTTAGAGTAGAGAGACAGTTCAACTGTAAGTATGAACGGCAGAAACGGATATTGCCTTCCCTTTAAGTAGAGCGTCAGGGACAGCCTCCCTGGCTTACGGCCTACTAGCCTGAATACGCCCGATCTCGTCCGATCTCGGAAGCTAAGCAGGCTCGGGCCTGGTCAGTACTTGGATGGGAGACCGCCTGGGAATACCAGGTGCTGCAAGCTTTTGCATCTTTTACACACCAGAGGGCGACAAATCACGATTTTTAACTTTGGATACACGCAATTTCATCATTATTTCAGATTTGACTTCCCCAAATACACAGGCATACAATAGATCTTGTTCTCCAACGTAAACGGTCCCTAGTAACTAGGGTACATTCGTAAATAAATTGAGCATCATGGCTAGAAGTGACTAAATGTTGCCTAATCTTTCTCATCGAGAAATGACACAATTACAGCAACACAAAAAGGAACTCCACCGGACAAAGTTCAGTGCTCACAAGGAGCCTCATTCAACACACACGGTTCCATTCCCATTCATGCAAAGCACGAAAGTGTAAAACTTGGGAACATACTTGAGAGCAAAGATCACATTCAATCTCATTCAAGGCACGGATGTGAATGCAACGGGATGAAATTACTGAAATGATGCCTGCCCTCGAACTGTGATGATGGACTACCCGACTCGCCAATAATATTGGGTTCTGGTGTATTGAAATACAGGAGCTGCTGGATTTGTGTGTTTTCTTACCCCCTCACCATAGTTTGTCAAATGTTTAAACAACTGAACTTATATTCAAGGTTTGTTTCTCTTCATATGTTTTACTGGTTTACATTTGTCTCAGCAACCTCAGCAAAAATGATTCTTCTGCTTTCAAAACAAAATGACAACAGGATGAATGCACACACTTGAAAATACAATACATGCAATGTTATGCATCATAGTGATGCAACCTCCTTTCAGTTTCATACTGCATGTCAATTGAAATCCTTACTGAAATGCACACCTTCTCAAGATTGCGCTTGACTGGCGTGTCAGGCACTCAATTACAGCTGTTTTATCAAGACAATGTGTTCGTTTTGTAATATATAGTTCCGGTCTGGTGTGGCACCCCAGCTAACGCACAACGTTGCCACAATGTTGCCACAACGTGGCGTGTTAGCAGGGACTGGCTGCGGCGCGCTGGTGTGTCCCGGGCTTTAGAGTAGAGATACAGTTCAACTGCAAGTATGACCGGCAGAAACGGATATTGCCTTCCCTTTAAGTAGAGCGTCAGGGACAGCCTCCCTGGCTTACGGCCATACTAGCCTGAATACGCCCGATCTCGTCCGATCTCGGAAGCCAAGCAGGCTTGGGCCTGGTCATTACTTGGATGGGAGACCGCCTGGGAATACCAGGTGCTGTAAGCTTTTGCACCTTTTACACACCAGAGGGCGACAAATCACGAGTTTTAACTTTGGATACACACAATTTCATCATTATTTCAGATTTTACTTCCCCAAATACACAGGCATACAATAGATCTTGTTCTCCAACGTAAACGGTCCCTAGTAACTAGGGTACATTCGTAAATAAATTGAGCATCATGGCTAGAAGTGACTAAATGTTGCCTAATCTTTCTCATCGAGAAATGACACAATTACAGCAACACAAAAAGGAACTCCACCGGACAAAGTTCAGTGCTCACAAGGAGCCTCATTCAACACACACGGTTCCATTCCCATTCATGCAAAGCACGAAAGTGTAAAACTTGGGAACATACTTGAGAGCAAAGATCACATTCAATCTCATTCACGGCACGGATGTGAATGCAACGGGATGAAATTACTGAAATGATGCCTGCCCTCGAACTGTGATGATGGACTACCCGACACGCCAATAATATTGGGTTCTGGTGTATTGAAATACAGGAGCTGCTGGATTTGTTTGTTTTCTTACCCCCTCACCATAGTTTGTCAAATGTTTAAACAACTGAACTTATATTCAAGGTTTGTTTCTCTTCATATGTTTTACTGGTTTACATTTGTCTCAGCAACCTGTTGAATGATTCTTCTGCTTTCAAAACAAAATGACAACAGGATGAATGCACACACTTGAAAATACAATACATGCAATGTTTTGCATCATAGTGATGCAACCTCCTTTCAGTTTCATACTGCATGTCAATTGAAATCCTTACTGAAATGCACACCTTCTCAAGATTTCGCTTGACTGGCGTGTCAGGCACTCAATTACAGCTGTTTTATCAAGACAAATGTGTTCGTTTTGTAAAATATAGTTCCGGTCTGGTGTGGCACCCCAGCTAACGCACAACGTTGCCACAACGTGGCATATTAGCAGGGACTGTCTGCGGCGCGCTGGTGTGTCCCGGGCTTTAGAGTAGAGAGACAGTTCAACTGTAAGTATGTACGGCAGAAACGGATATTGCCTTCCCTTTAAGTAGAGCTTCAGGGACAGCATTCCTGGCTTACGGCCATACTAGCCTGAATACGCCCGATCTCGTCCGATCTCGGAAGCTAAGCAGGCTCGGGCCTGGTCAGTACTTGGATGGGAGACCGCCTGGGAATACCAGGTGCTGTAAGCTTTTGCATCTTTTACACACCAGAGGGCGACAAATCACGAGTTTTAACTTTGGATACACGCAATTTCATCATTATTTCAGATTTGACTTCCCCAAATACACAGGCATACAATAGATCTTGTTCTCCAACGTAAACGGTCCCTAGTAACTAGGGTACATTCGTAAATAAATTGAGCATCATGGCTAGAAGTGACTAAATGTTGCCTAATCTTTCTCATCGAGAAATGACACAATTACAGCAACACAAAAAGGAACTCCACCGGACAAAGTTCAGTGCTCACAAGGAGCTTCATTCAACACACACGGTTCCATTCCCATTCATGCAAAGCACGAAAGTGTAAAACTTGGGAACATACTTGAGAGCAAAGATCACATTCAATCTCATTCAAGGCACGGATGTGAATGCAACGGGATGAAATTACTGAAATGATGCCTGCCCTCGAACTGTGATGATGGACTACCTGACTCGCCAATAATATTGGGTTCTGGTGTATTGAAATACAGGAGCTGCTGGATTTGTGTGTTTTCTTACCCCCTCACCATAGTTTGTCAAATGTTTAAACAACTGAACTTATATTCAAGGTTTGTTTCTCTTCATATGTTTTACTGGTTTACATTTGTCTCAGCAACCTGTTGAATGATTCTTCTGCTTTCAAAACAAAATGACAACAGGATGAATGCACACACTTGAAAATACAATACATGCAATGTTATGCATCATAGTGATGCAACCTCCTTTCAGTTTCATACTGCATGTCAATTGAAATCCTTACTGAAATGCACACCTTCTCAAGATTGCGCTTGACTGGCGTGTCAGGCACTCAATTACAGCTGTTTTATCAAGACAATGTGTTCGTTTTGTAAAATATAGTTCCGGTCTGGTGTGGCACCCCAGCTAACGCACAACGTTGCCACAACGTTTCGTGTTAGCAGGGACTGTCTGCAGCGTGCTGGTGTGTCCCGGACTTTAGAGTAGAGAGACAGTTCAACTGCAAGTATGAGCGGCAGAAACGGATATTGCCTTCCCTTTAAGTAGAGGGTCAAGGACAGCCTCCCTGGCTTACGGCCATACTAGCCTGAATACGCCCGATCTCGTCCGATCTCGGAAGCCAAGCAGGCTCGGGCCTGGTCAGTACTTGGATGGGAGACCACCTGGGAATACCAGGTGCTGTAAGCTTTTGCATCTTTTACACACCAGAGGGCGACAAATCACGAGTTTTAACTTTGGATACACGCAATTTCATCATTATTTCAGATTTTACTTCCCCAAATACACAGGCATACAATAGATCTTGTTCTCCAACGTAAACGGTCCCTAGTAACTAGGGTACATTCGTAAATAAATTGAGCATCATGGCTAGAAGTGACTAAATGTTGCCTAATCTTTCTCATCGAGAAATGACACAATTACAGCAACACAAAAAGGAACTCCACCGGACAAAGTTCAGTGCTCACAAGGAGCCTCATTCAACACACACGGTTCCATTCCCATTCATGCAAAGCACGAAAGTGTAAAACTTGGGAACATACTTGAGAGCAAAGATCACATTCAATCTCATTCAAGGCACGGATGTGAATGCAACGGGATGAAATTACTGAAATGATGCCTGCCCTCGAACTGTGATGATGGACTACCCGACTCGCCAATAATATTGGGTTCTGGTGTATTGAAATACAGGAGCTGCTGGATTTGTGTGTTTTCTTACCCCCTCACCATAGTTTGTCAAATGTTTAAACAACTGAACTTATATTCAAGGTTTGTTTCTCTTCATATGTTTTACTGGTTTACATTTGTCTCAGCAACCTGTTGAATGATTCTTCTGCTTTCAAAACAAAATGACAACAGGATGAATGCACACACTTGAAAATACAATACATGCAATGTTATGCATCATAGTGATGCAACCTCCTTTCAGTTTCATACTGCATGTCAATTGAAATCCTTACTGAAATGCACACCTTCTCAAGATTGCGCTTGACTGGCGTGTCAGGCACTCAATTACAGCTGTTTTATCAAGACAATGTGTTCGTTTTGTAATATATAGTTCCGGTCTGGTGTGGCACCCCAGCTAACGCACAACGTTGCCACAATGTTGCCACAACGTGGCGTGTTAGCAGGGACTGTCTGCGGCGCGCTGGTGTGTCCCGGGCTTTAGAGTAGAGAGACAGTTCAACTGTAAGTATGAACGGCAGAAACGGATATTGCCTTCCCTTTAAGTAGAGCGTCAGGGACAGCCTCCCTGGCTTACGGCCTACTAGCCTGAATACGCCCGATCTCGTCCGATCTTGGAAGCTAAGCAGGCTCGGGCCTGGTCAGTACTTGGATGGGAGACCGCCTGGGAATACCAGGTGCTGCAAGCTTTTGCATCTTTTACACACCAGAGGGCGACAAATCACGATTTTTAACTTTGGATACACGCAATTTCATCATTATTTCAGATTTGACTTCCCCAAATACACAGGCATACAATAGATCTTGTTCTCCAACGTAAACGGTCCCTAGTAACTAGGGTACATTCGTAAATAAATTGAGCATCATGGCTAGAAGTGACTAAATGTTGCCTAATCTTTCTCATCGAGAAATGACACAATTACAGCAACACAAAAAGGAACTCCACCGGACAAAGTTCAGTGCTCACAAGGAGCCTCATTCAACACACACGGTTCCATTCCCATTCATGCAAAGCACGAAAGTGTAAAACTTGGGAACATACTTGAGAGCAAAGATCACATTCAATCTCATTCAAGGCACGGATGTGAATGCAACGGGATGAAATTACTGAAATGATGCCTGCCCTCGAACTGTGATGATGGACTACCCGACTCGCCAATAATATTGGGTTCTGGTGTATTGAAATACAGGAGCTGCTGGATTTGTGTGTTTTCTTACCCCCTCACCATAGTTTGTCAAATGTTTAAACAACTGAACTTATATTCAAGGTTTGTTTCTCTTCATATGTTTTACTGGTTTACATTTGTCTCAGCAACCTCAGCAAAAATGATTCTTCTGCTTTCAAAACAAAATGACAACAGGATGAATGCACACACTTGAAAATACAATACATGCAATGTTATGCATCATAGTGATGCAACCTCCTTTCAGTTTCATACTGCATGTCAATTGAAATCCTTACTGAAATGCACACCTTCTCAAGATTGCGCTTGACTGGCGTGTCAGGCACTCAATTACAGCTGTTTTATCAAGACAATGTGTTCGTTTTGTAATATATAGTTCCGGTCTGGTGTGGCACCCCAGCTAACGCACAACGTTGCCACAATGTTGCCACAACGTGGCGTGTTAGCAGGGACTGGCTGCGGCGCGCTGGTGTGTCCCGGGCTTTAGAGTAGAGATACAGTTCAACTGCAAGTATGACCGGCAGAAACGGATATTGCCTTCCCTTTAAGTAGAGCGTCAGGGACAGCCTCCCTGGCTTACGGCCATACTAGCCTGAATACGCCCGATCTCGTCCGATCTCGGAAGCCAAGCAGGCTTGGGCCTGGTCATTACTTGGATGGGAGACCGCCTGGGAATACCAGGTGCTGTAAGCTTTTGCACCTTTTACACACCAGAGGGCGACAAATCACGAGTTTTAACTTTGGATACACACAATTTCATCATTATTTCAGATTTTACTTCCCCAAATACACAGGCATACAATAGATCTTGTTCTCCAACGTAAACGGTCCCTAGTAACTAGGGTACATTCGTAAATAAATTGAGCATCATGGCTAGAAGTGACTAAATGTTGCCTAATCTTTCTCATCGAGAAATGACACAATTACAGCAACACAAAAAGGAACTCCACCGGACAAAGTTCAGTGCTCACAAGGAGCCTCATTCAACACACACGGTTCCATTCCCATTCATGCAAAGCACGAAAGTGTAAAACTTGGGAACATACTTGAGAGCAAAGATCACATTCAATCTCATTCACGGCACGGATGTGAATGCAACGGGATGAAATTACTGAAATGATGCCTGCCCTCGAACTGTGATGATGGACTACCCGACACGCCAATAATATTGGGTTCTGGTGTATTGAAATACAGGAGCTGCTGGATTTGTTTGTTTTCTTACCCCCTCACCATAGTTTGTCAAATGTTTAAACAACTGAACTTATATTCAAGGTTTGTTTCTCTTCATATGTTTTACTGGTTTACATTTGTCTCAGCAACCTGTTGAATGATTCTTCTGCTTTCAAAACAAAATGACAACAGGATGAATGCACACACTTGAAAATACAATACATGCAATGTTATGCATCATAGTGATGCAACCTCCTTTCAGTTTCATACTGCATGTCAATTGAAATCCTTACTGAAATGCACACCTTCTCAAGATTTCGCTTGACTGGCGTGTCAGGCACTCAATTACAGCTGTTTTATCAAGACAAATGTGTTCGTTTTGTAAAATATAGTTCCGGTCTGGTGTGGCACCCCAGCTAACGCACAACGTTGCCACAACGTGGCATATTAGCAGGGACTGTCTGCGGCGCGCTGGTGTGTCCCGGGCTTTAGAGTAGAGAGACAGTTCAACTGTAAGTATGTACGGCAGAAACGGATATTGCCTTCCCTTTAAGTAGAGCTTCAGGGACAGCATTCCTGGCTTACGGCCATACTAGCCTGAATACGCCCGATCTCGTCCGATCTCGGAAGCTAAGCAGGCTCGGGCCTGGTCAGTACTTGGATGGGAGACCGCCTGGGAATACCAGGTGCTGTAAGCTTTTGCATCTTTTACACACCAGAGGGCGACAAATCACGAGTTTTAACTTTGGATACACGCAATTTCATCATTATTTCAGATTTGACTTCCCCAAATACACAGGCATACAATAGATCTTGTTCTCCAACGTAAACGGTCCCTAGTAACTAGGGTACATTCGTAAATAAATTGAGCATCATGGCTAGAAGTGACTAAATGTTGCCTAATCTTTCTCATCGAGAAATGACACAATTACAGCAACACAAAAAGGAACTCCACCGGACAAAGTTCAGTGCTCACAAGGAGCCTCATTCAACACACACGGTTCCATTCCCATTCATGCAAAGCACGAAAGTGTAAAACTTGGGAACATACTTGAGAGCAAAGATCACATTCAATCTCATTCAAGGCACGGATGTGAATGCAACGGGATGAAATTACTGAAATGATGCCTGCCCTCGAACTGTGATGATGGACTACCCGACTCGCCAATAATATTGGGTTCTGGTGTATTGAAATACAGGAGCTGCTGGATTTGTGTGTTTTCTTACCCCCTCACCATAGTTTGTCAAATGTTTAAACAACTGAACTTATATTCAAGGTTTGTTTCTCTTCATATGTTTTACTGGTTTACATTTGTCTCAGCAACCTGTTGAATGATTCTTCTGCTTTCAAAACAAAATGACAACAGGATGAATGCACACACTTGAAAATACAATACATGCAATGTTATGCATCATAGTGATGCAACCTCCTTTCAGTTTCATACTGCATGTCAATTGAATTCCTCACTGAAATGCACACCTTCTCAAGATTGCGCTTGACTGGCGTGTCAGGCACTCAATTACAGCTGTATTATCAAGACAATGTGTTCGTTTTGTAAAATATAGTTCCGGTCTGGTGTGGCACCCCAGCTAACGCACAACGTTGCCACAACGTTTCGTGTTAGCAGGGACTGTCTGCGGCGCGCTGGTGTGTCCCGGACTTTAGAGTAGAGAGACAGATCAACTGCAAGTATGAGCGGCAGAAACGGATATTGCCTTCCCTTTAAGTAGAGCGTCAGGGACAGCCTCCCTTGCTTACGACCATACTAGCCTGAATACGCACGATCTCGTCCGATCTCGGAACCTAAGCAGGCTCGGGCCTGGTCAGTACTTGGATGGGAGACCGCCTGGGAATACCAGGTGCTGTAAGCTTTATCATCTTTTACACACCAGAGGGCGACAAATCACGAGTTTTAACTTTGGATACACGCAATTTCATCATTATTTCAGATTTGACTTCCCCAAATACACAGGCATACAATAGATCTTGTTCTCCAACGTAAACGGTCCCTAGAAACTAGGGTACATTCGTAAATAAATTCAGCATCATGGCTAGAAGTGACTAAATGTTGCCTAATCTATCTCATCGAGAAATGACACAATTACAGCAACACAAAAAGGAACTCCACCGGACAAAGTTCAGTGCTCACAAGGAGCCTCATTCAACACACACGGTTCCATTCCCATTCATGCAAAGCACGAAAGTGTAAAACTTGGGAACATACTTGAGAGCAAAGATCACATTCAATCTCATTCAAGGCACGGATGTGAATGCAACGGGATGAAATAACTGAAATGATGCCTGCCCTCGAACTGTGATGATGGACTACCCGACTCGCCAATAATATTGGCTTCTGGTGTATTGAAATACAGGAGCTGCTGGATGTGTGTGTTTTCTTTCCCCCTCACCATAGTTTGTCAAATGTTTAAACAACTGAACTTATATTCAAGGTTTGTTTCTCTTCATATGTTTTACTGGTTTACATTTGTCTCAGCAACCTGTTGAATGATTCTTCTGCTTTCAAAACAAAATGACAACAGGATGAATGCACACACTTGAAAATACAATACATGCAATGTTATGCATCATAGTGATGCAACCTCCTTTCAGTTTCATACTGCATGTCAATTGAAATCCTTACTGAAATGCACACCTTCTCAAGATTGCGCTTGACTGGCGTGTCAGGCACTCAATTACAGCTGTTTTATCAAGACAATGTGTTCGTTTTGTAATATATAGTTCCGGTCTGGTGTGGCACCCCAGCTAACGCACAACGTTGCCACAACGTTTCGTGTTAGCAGGGACTGTCTGCGGCGCGCTGGTGTGTCCCGGACTTTAGAGTAGAGAGACAGTTCAACTGCAAGTATGAGCGGCAGAAACGGATATTGCCTTCCCTTTAAGTAGAGCGTCAGGGATAGCCTCCCTGGCTTACGGCCATACTAGCCTGAATACGCCCGATCTCGTCCGATCTCGGAAGCTAAGCAGGCTCGGGCCTGGTCAGTACTTGGATGGGAGACCGCCTGGGAATACCAGGTGCTGTAAGCTTTTGCATCTTTTACACACCAGAGGGCGACAAATCACGAGTTTTAACTTTGGATACACGCAATTTCATCATTATTTCAGATTTGACTTCCCCAAATACACAGGCATACAATAGATCTTGTTCTCCAACGTAAACGGTCCCTAGTAACTAGGGTACATTCGTAAATAAATTGAGCATCATGGCTAGAAGTGACTAAATGTTGCCTAATCTTTCTCATCGAGAAATGACACAATTACAGCAACACAAAAAGGAACTCCACCGGACAAAGTTCAGTGCTCACAAGGAGCCTCATTCAACACACACGGTTCCATTCCCATTCATGCAAAGCACGAAAGTGTAAAACTTGGGAACATACTTGAGAGCAAAGATCACATTCAATCTCATTCAAGGCACGGATGTGAATGCAACGGGATGAAATTACTGAAATGATGCCTGCCCTCGAACTGTGATGATGGACTACCCGACTCGCCAATAATATTGGGTTCTGGTGTATTGAAATACAGGAGCTGCTGGATTTGTGTGTTTTCTTACCCCCTCACCATAGTTTGTCAAATGTTTAAACAACTGAACTTATATTCAAGGTTTGTTTCTCTTCATATGTTTTACTGGTTTACATTTGTCTCAGCAACCTGTTGAATGATTCTTCTGCTTTCAAAACAAAATGACAACAGGATGAATGCACACACTTGAAAATACAATACATGCAATGTTATGCATCATAGTGATGCAACCTCCTTTCAGTTTCATACTGCATGTCAATAGAAATCCTTACTGAAATGCACACCTTCTCAAGATTGCGCTTGACTGGCGTGTCAGGCACTCAATTACAGCTGTTTTATCAAGACAATGTGTTCGTTTTGTAATATATAGTTCCGGTCTGGTGTGGCACCCCAGCTAACGCACAACGTTGCCACAATGTTGCCACAACGTGGCATGTTAGCAGGGACTGTCTGCGGCGCGCTGGTGTGTCCCGGGCTTTAGAGTAGAGAGACAGTTCAACTGTAAGTATGAACGGCAGAAACGGATATTGCCTTCCCTTTAAGTAGAGCGTCAGGGACAGCCTCCCTGGCTTACGGCCATACTAGCCTGAATACGCCCGATCTCGTCCGATCTCGGAAGTTAAGCAGGCTCGGGCCTGGTCAGTACTTGGATGGGAGACTGCCTGGGAATACCAGGTGCTGTAAGCTTTTGCATCTTTTACACACCAGAGGGCGACAAATCACGAGTTTTAACTTTGGATACACGCAATTTCATCATTATTTCAGATTTGACTTCCCCAAATACACAGGCATACAATAGATCTTGTTCTCCAACGTAAACGGTCCCTAGTAACTAGGGTACATTCGTAAATAATTTGAGCATCATGGCTAGAATTGACTAAATGTTGCCTAATCTTTCTCATCAAGAAATGACACAATTACAGCAACACAAAAAGGAACTCCACCGGACAAAGTTCAGTGCTCACAAGGAGCCTCATTCAACACACACGGTTCCATTCCCATTCATGCAAAGTACGAAAGTGTAAAACTTGGGAACATACTTGAGAGCAAAGATCACATTCAATCTCATTCAAGGCACGGATGTGAATGCAACGGGATGAAATTACTGAAATGATGCCTGCCCTCGAACTGTGATGATGGACTACCCGACTCGCCAATAATATTGGGTTCTGGTGTATTGAAATACAGGAGCTGCTGGATTTGTGTGTTTTCTTACCCCCTCACCATAGTTTGTCAAATGTTTAAACAACTGAACTTATATTCAAGGTTTGTTTCTCTTCATATGTTTTACTGGTTTACATTTGTCTCAGCAACCTGTTGAATGATTCTTCTGCTTTCAAAACAAAATGACAACAGGATGAATGCACACACTTGAAAATACAATACATGCAATGTTATGCATCATAGTGATGCAACCTCCTTTCAGTTTCATACTGCATGTCAATTGAAATCCTTACTGAAATGCACACCTTCTCAAGATTGCGCTTGACTGGCGTGTCAGGCACTCAATTACAGCTGTTTTATCAAGACAAATGTGTTCGTTTTGTAAAATATAGTTCCGGTCTGGTGTGGCACCCCAGCTAACGCACAACGTTGCCACAACGTGGCATGTTAGCAGGGACTGTCTGCGGCGCGCTGGTGTGTCCCGGGCTTTAGAGTAGAGAGACAGTTCAACTGTAAGTATGAACGGCAGAAACGGATATTGCCTTCCCTTTGAGTAGAGTGTCAGGGACAGCCTCCCTGGCTTACGGCCATACTAGCCTGAATACGCCCGATCTCGTCCGATCTCGGAAGCTAAGCAGGCTCGGGCCTGGTCAGTACTTGGATGGGAGACTGCCTGGGAATACCAGGTGCTGTAAGCTTTTGCATCTTTTACACACCAGAGGGCGACAAATCACGAGTTTTAACTTTGGATACACGCAATTTCATCATTATTTCAGATTTGATTTCCCCAAATACACAGGCATACAATAGATCTTGTTCTCCAACGTAAACGGTCCCTAGTAACTAGGGTACATTCGTAAATAAATTGAGCATCATGGCTAGAATTGACTAAATGTTGCCTAATCTTTCTCATCGAGAAATGACACAATTACAGCAACACAAAAAGGAACTCCACCGGACAAAGTTCAGTGCTCACAAGGAGCCTCATTCAACACACACGGTTCCATTCCCATTCATGCAAAGTACGAAAGTGTAAAACTTGGGAACATACTTGAGAGCAAAGATCACATTCAATCTCATTCAAGGCACGGATGTGAATGCAACGGGATGAAATTACTGAAATGATGCCTGCCCTCGAACTGTGATGATGGACTACCCGACTCGCCAATAATATTGGGTTCTGGTGTATTGAAATACAGGAGCTGCTGGATTTGTGTGTTTTCTTACCCCCTCAACATAGTTTGTCAAATGTTTAAACAACTGAACTTATATTCAAGGTTTGTTTCTCTTCATATGTTTTACTGGTTTACATTTGTCTCAGCAACCTGTTGAATGATTCTTCTGCTTTCAAAACAAAATGACAACAGGATGAATGCACACACTTGAAAATACAATACATGCAATGTTATGCATCATAGTGATGCAACCTCCTTTCAGTTTCATACTGCATGTCAATTGAAATCCTTACTGAAATGCACACCTTCTCAAGATTGCGCTTGACTGGCGTGTCAGGCACTCAATTACAGCTGTATTATCAAGACAATGTGTTCGTTTTGTAAAATATAGTTCCGGTCTGGTGTGGCACCCCAGCTAACGCACAATGTTGCCACAACGTGGCGTGTTAGCAGGGACTGTCTGCGGCGCGCTGCTGTGTCCCGGGCTTTAGAGTAGAGAGACAGTTCAACTGCAAGTATGAACGGCAGAAACGGATATTTCCTTCCCTTTAAGTAGAGCGTCAGGGACAGCCTCCCTGACTTACGGCCATACTATCCTGAATATGCCCGATCTCGTCCGATCTCGGAAGCCAAGCAGGCTCGGGCCTGGTCAGTACTTGGATGGGAGACCGCCTGGGAATACCAGGTGCTGTAACCTCTTGCACCTTTTACACACCAGAGGGCGACAAATCACGAGTTTTAACTTTGGATACACACAATTTCATCATTATTTCAGATTTTACTTCCCCAAATACACAGGCATAAAATAGATCTTGTTCTCCAACGTAAACGGTCCCTAGTAACTAGCGTACATTCGTAAATAAATTGAGCATCATGGCTAGAAGTGACTAAATGTTGCCTAATCTTTCTCATCAAGAAATGACACAATTACAGCAACACAAAAAGGAACTCCACCGGACAAAATTCAGTGCTCACAAGGAGCCTCATTCAACACACTCGGTTCCATTCCCATTCATGCAAAGCACGAAAGTGTAAAACTTGGGAACATACTTGAGAGCAAAGATCACATTCAATCTCATTCAAGGCACGGATGTGAATGCAACGGGATGAAATTACTGAAATGATGCCTGCCCTCGAACTGTGATGATGGACTACCCGACTCGCCAATAATATTGGGTTCTGGTGTATTGAAATACAGGAGCTGCTGGATTTGTGTGTTTTCTTACCCCCTCACCATAGTTTGTCAAATGTTTAAACAACTGAACTTATATTCAAGGTTTGTTTCTCTTCATATGTTTTACTGGTTTACATTTGTCTCAGCAACCTGTTGAATGATTCATCTGCTTTCAAAACAAAATGACAACAGGATGAATGCACACACTTGAAAATACACTACATGCAATGTTATGCATCATAGTGATGCAACCTCCTTTCAGTTTCATACTGCATGTCAATTGAAATCCTTACTGAAATGCACACCTTCTCAAGATTGCGCTTGACTGGCGTGTCAGGCACTCAATTACAGCTGTTTTATCAAGACAATGTGTTCGTTTTGTAAAATATAGTTCCGGTCTGGTGTGGCACCCCAGCTAACGCACAACGTTGCCACAACGTTGCCACAACGTGGCGTGTTAGCAGGGACTGTCTGCGGCGCGCTGGTGTGTCCCGGGCTTTAGAGTAGAGAGACAGTTCAACTGTAAGTATGAGCGGCAGAAACGGATATTGCCTTCCCTTTAAGTAGAGCGTCAGGGACAGACTTCCTGGCTTACGGCCATACTAGCCTGAATACGCCCGATCTCGTCCGATCTCGGAAGCTAAGCAGGCTCGGGCCTGGTCAGTACTTGGATGGGAGACCGCCTGGGAATACCAGGTGCTGTAAGCTTTTGCATCTTTTACACACCAGAGGGCGACAAATCACGAGTTTTAACTTTGGATACACGCAATTTCATCATTATTTCAGATTTGACTTCCCCAAATACACAGGCATACAATAGATCTTGTTCTCCAACGTAAACGGTCCCTAGTAACTAGGGTACATTCGTAAATAAATTGAGCATCATGGCTAGAAGTGACTAAATGTTGCCTAATCTTTCTCATCGAGAAATGACACAATTACAGCAACACAAAAAGGAACTCCACCGGACAAAGTTCAGTGCTCACAAGGAACCTCATTCAACACACACGGTTCCATTCCCATTCATGCAAAGCATGAAAGTGTAAAACTTGGGAACATACTTGAGAGCAAAGATCACATTCAATCTCATTCAAGGCACGGATGTGAATGCAACGGGATGAAATTACTGAAATGATGCCTGCCCTCGAACTGTGATGATGGACTACCCGACTCGCCAATAATATTGGGTTCTGGTGTATTGAAATACAGGAGCTGCTGGATTTGTGTGTTTTCTTACCCCCTCACCATAGTTTGTCAAATGTTTAAACAACTGAACTTATATTCAAGGTTTGTTTCTCTTCATATGTTTTACTGGTTTACATTTGTCTCAGCAACCTGTTGAATGATTCTTCTGCTTTCAAAACAAAATGACAACAGGATGAATGCACACACTTGAAAATACACTACATGCAATGTTATGCATCATAGTGATGCAACCTCCTTTCAGTTTCATACTGCATGTCAATTGAAATCCTTACTGAAATGCACACCTTCTCAAGATTGCGCTTGACTGGCGTGTCAGGCACTCAATTACAGCTGTTTTATCAAGACAATGTGTTCGTTTTGTAAAATATAGTTCCGGTCTGGTGTGGCACCCCAGCTAACGCACAACGTTGCCACAACGTTTCGTGTTAGCAGGGACTGTCTGCGGCGCGCTGGTGTGTCCCGGACTTTAGAGTAGAGAGACAGTTCAACTGCAAGTATGAGCGGCAGAAACGGATATTGCCTTCCCTTTAAGTAGAGCGTCAGGGACACCCTCCCTGGCTTACGGCCATACTAGTCTGAATACGCACGATCTCGTCCGATCTCGGAAGCTAAGCAGGCTCAGGCCTGGACAGTACTTGGATGGGAGACCGCCTGGGAATACCAGGTGCTGTAAGCTTTTGCATCTTTTACACAACAGAGGGCGACAAATCACGAGTTTTAACTTTGGATACACGCAATTTCATCATTATTTCAGATTTGACTTCCCCAAATACACAGGCATACAATAGATCTTGTTCTCCAACGTAAACGGTCCCTAGTAACTAGGGTATATTCATAAATAAATTGAGCATCATGGCTAGAAGTGACTAAATGTTGCCTAATCTTTCTCATCGAGAAATGACACAATTACAGCAACACAAAAAGGAACTCCACCGGACAAAGTTCAGTGCTCACAAGGAGCCTCATTCAACACACACGGTTCCATTCCCATTCATGCAAAGCACGAAAGTGTAAAACTTGGGAACATACTTGAGAGCAAAGATCACATTCAATCTCATTCAAGGCACGGATGTGAATGCAACGGGATGAAATTACTGAAATGATGCCTGCCCTCGAACTGTGATGATGGACTACCCGACTCGCCAATAATATTGGGTTCTGGTGTATTGAAATACAGGAGCTGCTGGATTTGTGTGTTTTCTTAACCCCTCACCATAGTTTGTCAAATGTTTAAACAACTGAACTTATATTCAAGGTTTGTTTCTCTTCATATGTTTTACTGGTTTACATTTGTCTCAGCAACCTGTTGAATGATTCTTCTGCTTTCAAAACAAAATGACAAAAGGATGAATGCACACACTTGAAAATACACTACATGCAATGTTATGCATCATAGTGATGCAACCTCCTTTCAGTTTCATACTGCATGTCAATTGAAATCCTTACTGAAATGCACACCTTCTCAAGATTGCGCTTGACTGGCGTGTCAGGCACTCAATTACAGCTGTTTTATCAAGACAATGTGTTCGTTTTGTAAAATATAGTTCCGGTCTGGTGTGACACCCCAGCTAACGCACAACGTTGCCACAACGTTGCCACAACGTGGCGTGTAAGAAGGGACTGTCTGCGGCGCGCTGGTGTGTCCCGGGCTTTAGAGTAGAGAGACAGTTCAACTGTAAGTATGAACGGCAGAAACGGATATTGCCTTCCCTTTAAGTAGAGCGTCAGGGACAGCCTCCCTGGCTTACGGCCATACTAGCCTGAATACGCCCGATCTCGTCCGATCTCGGAAGCCAAGCAGACTCGGGCCTGGTTAGTACTTGGATGGGCGACCGCCTGGGAATACCAGGTGCTGTAAGCTTTTGCACCTTTTACACACCAGAGGGCGACAAATCACGAGTTTTAACTTTGGATACACGCAATTTCATCATTATTTCAGATTTTACTTCCCCAAATACACAGGCATACAATAGATCTTGTTCTCCAACGTAAACGGTCCCTAGTAAATAGGGTACATTCGTCAATAAATTGAGCATCATGGCTAGAAGTGACTAAATGTTGCCTAATCTTTCTCATCATGAAATGACACAATTACAGCAACAAAAAAGGAACTCCACCGGACAAAGTTCAGTGCTCACAAGGAGCATCATTCAACACACACGGTTCCATTCCCATTCATGCAAAGCACGAAAGTGTAAAACTTGGGAACATACTTGAGAACATACTTGAGAGCAAAGATCACATTCAATCTCATTCAAGGCACGGATGTGAATGCAACGGGATGAAATTACTGAAATGATGCCTGCCCTCGAACTGTGATGATGGACTACCCGACTCGCCAATAATATTGGGTTCTGGTGTATTGAAATACAGGAGCTGCTGGATTTGTGTGTTTTCTTACCCCCTCACCATAGTTTGTCAAATGTTTAAACAACTGAACTTATATTCAAGGTTTGTTTCTCTTCATATGTTTTACTGGTTTACATTTGTCTCAGCAACCTGTTGAATGATTCTTCTGCTTTCAAAAACAAATGACAACAGGATGAATGCACACACTTGAAAATACAATACATGCAATGTTATGCATCATAGTGATGCAACCTCCTTTCAGTTTCATACTGCATGTCAATTGAAATCCTTACTGAAATGCACACCTTCTCAAGATTGCGCTTGACTGGCGTGTCAGGCACTCAATTACAGCTGTATTATCAAGACAATGTGTTCGTTTTGTAAAATATAGTTCCGGTCTGGTGTGGCACCCCAGCTAACGCACAACGTTGCCACAACGTGGCGTGTTAGCAGGGACTATCTGCGGCGCGCTGGTGTGTCCCGGACTTTAGAATAGAGAGACAGTTCAACTGCAAGTATGAGCGGCAGAAACGGATATTGCCTTCCCTTTAAGTAGAGCGTCAGGGACAACCTCCCTGGCTTACGGCCATACTAGCCTGAATACGCCCGATCTCGTCCGATCTCGGAAGCTAAGCAGGCTCAGGCCTGGTCAGTACTTGGATGGGAGACCGCCTGGGAATACCAGGTGCTGTAAGCTTTTGCATCTTTTACACACCAGAGGGCGACAAATCACGAGTTTTAACTTTGGATACACGCAATTTCATCATTATTTCAGATTTGACTTCCCCAAATACACAGGCATACAATAGATCTTGTTCTCCAACGTAAACGGTCCCTAGTAACTAGGGTACATTCGTAAATAAATTGAGCATCATGGCTAGAAGTGACTAAATGTTGCCTAATCTTTCTCATCGAGAAATGACACATTTACAGCAACACAAAAAGGAACTCCACCGGACAAAGTTCAGTGCTCACAAGGAGCCTCATTCAACACACACGGTTCCATTCCCATTCATGCAAAGCACGAAAGTGTAAAACTTGGGAACATACTTGAGAGCAAAGATCACATTCAATCTCATTCAAGGCACGGATGTGAATGCAACGGGATGAAATTACTGAAATGATGCCTGCCCTCGAACTGTGATGATGGACTACCCGACTCGCCAATAATATTGGGTTCTGGTGTATTGAAATACAGGAGCTGCTGGATTTGTGTGTTTTCTTATTCCCTCACCATAGTTTGTCAAATGTTTAAACAACTGAACTTATATTCAAGGTTTGTTTCTCTTCATATGTTTTACTGGTTTACATTTGTCTCAGCAACCTGTTGAATGATTCTTCTGCTTTCAAAACAAAATGACAACAGGATGAATGCACACACTTGAAAATACAATACATGCAATGTTATGCATCATAGTGATGCAACCTCCTTTCAGTTTCATACAGCATGTCAATTAAAATCCTTACTGAAATGCACACCTTCTCAAGATTGCGCTTGACTGGCGTGTCAGGCACTCAATTACAGCTGTTTTATCAAGACAATGTGTTCGTTTTGTAATATATAGTTCCGGTCTGGTGTGGCACCCCAGCTAACGCACAACGTTGCCACAATGTTGCCACAACGTGGCGTGTTAGCAGGGACTGTCTGCGGCGCGCTGGTGTGTCCCGGGCTTTAGAGTAGAGAGACAGTTCAACTGTAAGTATGAACGGCAGAATCGGATATTGCCTTCCCTATAAGTAGAGCGTCAGGGACAGCCTCCCTGGCTTACGGCCATACTAGCCTGAATACGCCCGATCTCGTCCGATCTCGGAAGCTAAGCAGGCTCGGGCCTGGTCAGTACTTGGATGGGAGACCGCCTGGGAATAGCAGGTGCTGTAAGCTTTTGCACCTTTTACACACCAGAGGGCGACAAATCACGAGTTTTAACTTTGGATACACACAATTTCATCATTATTTCAGATTTTACTTCCCCAAATACACAGGCATACAATAGATCTTGTTCTCCACCGTAAACGGTCCCTAGTAACTAGGGTACATTCGTAAATAAATTGAGCATCATGGCTAGAAGTGACTAAATGTTGCCTAATCTTTTTCATCGAGAAATGACACAATTACAGCAACACAAAAAGGAACTCCACCGGACAAAGTTCAGTGCTCACAAGGAGCCTCATTCAACACACACGGTTCCATTCCCATTCATGCAAAGCACGAAAGTGTAAAACTTGGGAACATACTTGAGAGCAAAGATCACATTCAATCTCATTCAAGGCACGGATGTGAATGCAACGGGATGAAATTACTGAAATGATGCCTGCCCTCGAACTGTGATGATGGACTAACCGACTCGCCAATAATATTGGGTTCTGGTGTATTGAAATACAGGAGCTGCTGGATTTGTGTGTTTTCTTACCCCCTCACCATAGTTTGTCAAATGTTTAAACAACTGAACTTATATTCAAGGTTTGTTTCTCTTCATATGTTTTACTGGTTTACATTTGTCTCAGCAACCTGTTAAATGATTCTTCTGCTTTCAAAACAAAATGACAACAGGATGAATGCACACACTTGAAAATACAATACATGCAATGTTATGCATCATAGTGATGCAACCTCCTTTCAGTTTCATACTGCATGTCAATTGAAATCCTTACTGAAATGCACACCTTCTCAAGATTGCGCTTGACTGGCGTGTCAGGCACTCAATTACAGCTGTATTATCAAGACAATGTGTTCGTTTTGTAAAATATAGTTCCGGTCTGGTGTGGCACCCCAGCTAACGCATAACGTTGCCACAACGTGGCGTGTTAGCAGGGACTATCTGCGGCGCGCTGGTGTGTCCCGGACTTTAGAATAGAGAGACAGTTCAACTGCAAGTATGAGCGGCAGAAACGGATATTGCCTTCCCTTTAAGTAGAGCGTCAGGGACAACCTCCCTGGCTTACGGCCATACTAGCCTGAATACGCCCGATCTTGTCCGATCTCGGAAGCTAAGCAGGCTCGGGCCTGGTCAGTACTTGGATGGGAGACCGTCTGGGAATACCAGGTGCTGTAAGCTTTTGCATCTTTTACACACCAGAGGGCGACAAATCACGAGTTTTAACTTTGGATACACGCAATTTCATCATTATTTCAGATTTGACTTCCCCAAATACACAGGCATACAATAGATCTTGTTCTCCAACGTAAACGGTCCCTAGTAACTAGGGTACATTCGTAAATAAATTGAGCATCATGGCTAGAAGTGACTAAATGTTGCCTAATCTTTCTCATCGAGAAATGACACATTTACAGCAACACAAAAAGGAACTCCACCGGACAAAGTTCAGTGCTCACAAGGAGCCTCATTCAACACACACGGTTCCATTCCCATTCATGCAAAGCACGAAAGTGTAAAACTTGGGAACATACTTGAGAGCAAAGATCACATTCAATCTCATTCAAGGCACGGATGTGAATGCAACGGGATGAAATTACTGAAATGATGCCTGCCCTCGAACTGTGATGATGGACTACCCGACTCGCCAATAATATTGGGTTCTGGTGTATTGAAATACAGGAGCTGCTGGATTTGTGTGTTTTCTTACCCCCTCACCATAGTTTGTCAAATGTTTAAACAACTGAACTTATATTCAAGGTTTGTTTCTCTTCATATGTTTTACTGGTTTACATTTGTCTCAGCAACCTGTTGAATGATTCTTCTGCTTTCAAAACAAAATGACAACAGGATGAATGCACACACTTGAAAATACAATACATGCAATGTTATGCATCATAGTGATGCAACCTCCTTTCAGTTTCATACTGCATGTCAATTGAAATCCTTACTGAAATGCACACCTTCTCAAGATTGCGCTTGACTGGCGTGTCAGGCACTCAATTACAGCTGTTTTATCAAGACAATGTGTTCGTTTTGTAATATATAGTTCCGGTCTGGTGTGGCACCCCAGCTAACGCACAACGTTGCCACAATGTTGCCACAATGTTGCCACAACGTGGCGTGTTAGCAGGGACTGGCTGCGGCGCGCTGGTGTGTCCCGGGCTTTAGAGTAGAGAGACAGTTCAACTGTAAGTATGAACGGCAGAAACGGATATTGCCTTCCCTTTAAGTAGAGCGTCAGGGACAGCCTCCCTGGCTTACGGCCATACTAGCCTGAATACGCCCGATCTCGTCCGATCTCGGAAGCCAAGCAGGCTCGGGCCTGGTCAGTACTTGGATGGGAGACCGCCTGGGAATACCAGGTGCTGTAAGCTTTTGCATCTTTTACACACCAGAGGGCGACAAATCACGAGTTTTAACTTTGGATACACGCAATTTCATAATTATTTCAGATTTGACTTCCCCAAATACACAGGCATACAATAGATCTTGTTCTCCAACGTAAACGGTCCCTAGTAACTAGGGTACATTCGTACATAAATTGAGCATCATGGCTAGAAGTGACTAAATGTTGCCTAATCTTTCTCATCGAGAAATGACACAATTACAGCAACACAAAAAGGAACTCCACCGGACAAAGTTCAGTGCTCACAAGGAGCCTCATTCAACACACACGGTTCCATTCCCATTCATGCAAAGCACGAAAGTGTAAAACTTGGGAACATACTTGAGAGCAAAGATCACATTCAATCTCATTCAAGGCACGGATGTGAATGCAACGGGATGAAATTACTGAAATGATGCCTGCCCTCGAACTGTGATGATGGACTACCCGACTCGCCAATAATATTGGGTTCTGGTGTATTGAAATACAGGAGCTGCTGGATTTGTGTGTTTTCTTACCCCCTCACCATAGTTTGTCAAATGTTTAAACAACTGAACTTATATTCAAGGTTTGTTTCTCTTCATATGTTTTACTGGTTTACATTTGTCTCAGCAACCTGTTGAATGATTCTTCTGCTTTCAAAGCAAAATGACAACAGGATGAATGCACACACTTGAAAATACAATACATGCAATGTTATGCATCATAGTGATGCAACCTCCTTTCAGTTTCATACTGCATGTCATTTGAAATCCTTACTGAAATGCACACCTTCTCAAGATTGCGCTTGACTGGCGTGTCAGGCACTCAATTACTGCTGTTTTATCAAGAGAATGTGTTCGTTTTGTAATATATAGTTCCGGTCTGGTGTGGCACCCCAGCTAACGCACAACGTTGCCACAATGTTGCCACAACGTGGCGTGTTAGCAGGGACTGTCTGCGGCGCGCTGGTGTGTCCCGGGCTTTAGAGTAGAGAGACAGTTCAACTGTAAGTATGAACGGCAGAAACGGATATTGCCTTCCCTTTAAGTAGAGCGTCAGGGACAGCCTTCCTGGCTTACGGCAATACTAGCCTGAATACGCCCGATCTCGTCCGATCTTGGAAGCTAAGCAGGCTCGTTCCTGGTCAGTACTTGGATGGGAGACCGCCTGGGAATACCAGGTGCTGTAATCTTTTGCATCTTTTACACACCAGAGGGCGACAAATCACGAGTTTTAACTTTGGATACACGCAATTTCATCATTATTTCAGATTTGACTTCCCCAAATACACAGTCATACAATAGATCTTGTTCTCCAACGTAAACGGTCCCTAGTAACTAGGGTACATTCGTAAATAAATTGAGCATCATGGCTAGAAGTGACTAAATGTTGCCTAATCTTTCTCATCGAGAAATGACACAATTACAGCAACACAAAAAGGAACTCCACTGGACAATGTTCAGTGCTCACAAGGAGCCTCATTCAACACACACGGTTCCATTCCCATTCATGCAAAGCACGAAAGTGTAAAACTTGGGAACATACTTGAGAGCAAAGATCACATTCAATCTCATTCAAGGCACGGATGTGAATGCAACGGGATGAAATTACTGAAATGATGCCTGCCCTCGAACTGTGATGATGGACTACCCGACTCGCCAATAATATTGGGTTCTGGTGTATTGAAATACAGGAGCTGCTGGATTTGTGTGTTTTCTTACCCCCTCACCATAGTTTGTCAAATGTTTAAACAACTGAACTTATATTCAAGGTTTGTTTCTCTTCATATGTTTTACTGGTTTACATTTGTCTCAGCAACCTGTTGAATGATTCTTCTGCTTTCAAAACAAAATGACAACAGGATGAATGCACACACTTGAAAATACAATACATGCAATGTTATGCATCATAGTGATGCAACCTCCTTTCAGTTTCATACTGCATGTCAATTGAAATCCTTACTGAAATGCACACCTTCTCAAAATTGCGCTTGACTGGCGTGTCAGGCACTCAATTACAGCTGTTTTATCAAGACAATGTGTTCGTTTTGTAATACATAGTTCCGGTCTGGTGTGGCACCCCAGCTAACGCACAACGTTGCCACAATGTTGCCACAACGTGACGTGTTAGCAGGGACTGTCTGCGGCGCGCTGGTGTGTCCCGGGCTTTAGAGTAGAGAGACAGTTCAACTGTAAGTATGAACGGCAGAAACGGATATTGCCTTCCCTTTAAGTAGAGCGTCAGGGACAGCCTCCCTGGCTTACGGCCATACTAGCCTGAATACGCCCGATCTCGTCCGATCTCGGAAGCCAAGCAGGCTCGGGCCTGGTCAGTACTTGGATGGGAGACCGCCTGGGAATACCAGGTGCTGTAAGCTTTTGCATCTTTTACACACCAGAGGGCGACAAATCACGAGTTTTAACTTTGGATACACGCAATTTCATCATTATTTCAGATTTGACTTCCCCAAATACACAGGCATACAATAGATCTTGTTCTCCAACGTAAACGGTCCCTAGTAACTAGGGTACATTCGTAAATAAATTGAGCATCATGGCTAGAAGTGACTAAATGTTGCCTAATCTTTCTCATCGAGAAATGACACAATTACAGCAACACAAAAAGGAACTCCACCGGACAAAGTTCAGTGCTCACAAGGAGCCTCATTCAACACACACGGTTCCATTCCCATTCATGCAAAGCACGAAAGTGTAAAACTTGGGAACATACTTGAGAGCAAAGATCACATTCAATCTCATTCAAGGCACGGATGTGAATGCAACGGGATGAAATTACTGAAATGATGCCTGCCCTCGAACTGTGATGATGGACTACCCGACTCGCCAATAATATTGGGTTCTGGTGTATTGAAATACAGGAGCTGCTGAATTTGTGTGTTTTCTTACCCCCTCACCATAGTTTGTCAAATGTTTAAACAACTGAACTTATATTCAAGGTTTGTTTCTCTTCATATGTTTTACTGGTTTACATTTGTCTCAGCAACCTGTTGAATGATTCTTCTGCTTTCAAAACAAAATGACAACAGGATGAATGCACACACTTGAAAATACAATACATGCAATGTTATGCATCATAGTGATGCAACCTCCTTTCAGTTTCATACTGCATGTCAATTGAAATCCTTTCTGAAATGCACACCTTCTCAAGATTGCGCTTGACTGGCGTGTCAGGCACTCAATTACAGCTGTTTTATCAAGACAATGTGTTCGTTTTGTAAAATATAGTTCCGGTCTGGTGTGGCACCCCAGCTAACGCACAACGTTGCCACAACGTTTCGTGTTAGCAGGGACTGTCTGCGGCGCGCTGGTGTGTCCCGGACTTTAGAGTAGAGAGACAGTTCAACTGCAAGTATGAGCGGCAGAAACGGATATTGCCTTCCCTTTAAGTAGAGCGTCAGGGATAGCCTCCCTGGCTTACGGCCATACTAGCCTGAATACGCCCGATCTCGTCCGATCTCGGAAGCTAAGCAGGCTCGGGCCTGATCAGTACTTGGATGGGAGACCGCCTGGGAATACCAGGTGCTGTAAGCTTTTGCATCTTTTACACACCAGAGGGCGACAAATCACGAGTTTTAACTTTGGATACACGCAATTTCATCATTATTTCAGATTTGACTTCCCCAAATACACAGGCATACAATAGATCTTGTTCTCCAACGTAAACGGTCCCTAGTAACTAGGGTACATTCGTAAATAAATTGAGCATCATGGCTAGAATTGACTAAATGTTGCCTAATCTTTCTCATCGAGAAATGACACAATTACAGCAACACAAAAAGGAACTCCACTGGTCAAAGTTCAGTGCTCACAAGGAGCCTCATTCAACACACACGGTTCCATTCCCATTCATGCAAAGCACGAAAGTGTAAAACTTGGGAACATACTTGAGAGCAAAGATCACATTCAATCTCATTCAAGGCACGGATGTGAATGCAACGGGATGAAATTACTGAAATGATGCCTGCCCTCGAACTGTGATGATGGACTACCCGACTCGCCAATAATATTGGGTTCTGGTGTATTGAAATACAGGAGCTGCTGGATTTGTGTGTTTTCTTACCCCCTCACCATAGTTTGTCAAATGTTTAAACAACTGAACTTATATTCAAGGTTTGTTTCTCTTCATATGTTTTACTGGTTTATATTTGTCTCAGCAACCTGTTGAATGATTCGTCTGCTTTCAAAACAAAATAACAACAGGATGAATGCACACACTTGAAAATACAATACATGCAATGTTATGCATCATAGTGATGCAACCTCCTTTCAGTTTCACACTGCATGTCAATTGAAATCCTTACTGAAATGCACACGTTCTCAAGATTGCGCTTGACTGGCGTGTCAGGCACTCAATTACAGCTGTATTATCAAGACAATGTGTTCGTTTTGTAAAATATAGTTCCGGTCTGGTGTGGCACCCCAGCTAACGCACAACGTTGCCACAACGTGGCATGTTAGCAGGGACTGTCTGCGGCGCGCTGGTGTGTCCCGGGCTTTAGAGTAGAGAGATAGTTCAACTGTAAGTATGAACGGCAGAAACGGATATTGCCTTCCCTTTAAGTAGAGCGTCAGGGACAGCCTCCCTGGCTTACGGCCATACTAGCCTGAATACGCCCGATCTCGTCCGATCTCGGAAGCTAAGCAGGCTCGGGCCTGGTCAGTACTTGAATGGGAGACCGCCTGGGAATACCAGGTGCTGTAAGCTTTTGCACCTTTTACACAACAGAGGGCGACAAATCACGAGATTTAACTTTGGATACACGCAATTTCATCATTATTTCAGATTTTACTTCCCCAAATACACAGGCATACAATAGATCTTGTTCTCCAACGTCAACGGTCCCTAGTAACTAGTGTACATTCATAAATAAATTGAGCATCATGGCTAGAAGTGACTAAATGTTGCCTAATCTTTCTCATCAAGAAATGACAAAATTACAGCAACACAAAAAGGAACTCCACTGGACAAAGTTCAGTGCTCACAAGGAGCCTCATTCAACACACACGGTTCCATTCCCATTCATGCAAACCACGAAAGTGTAAAACTTGGGAATATACTTGAGAGTAAAGATCACATTCAATCTCATTCAAGGCACGGATGTGAATGCAACGGGATGAAATTACTGAAATGATGCCTGCCCTCGAACTGTGATGATGGACTACCCGACTCGCCAATAAAATTGGGTTCTGGTGTATTGAAATACAGAAGCTGCTGGTTGTGTGTTTTCTTACCCCCTCACCATAGTTTGTCAAATGTTTAAACAACTGAACTTATATTCAAGGTTTGTTTCTCTTCATATGTTTTACTGGTTTACAATTGTCTCAGCAACCTGTTGAATGATTCTTCTGCTTTTTAAACAAAATGACAACAGGATGAATGCACACACTTGAAAATACAATACATGCAATGTTATGCATCATAGTGATGCAACCTCCTTTCAGTTTCATACTGCATGTCAATTGAAATCCTTACTGAAATGCACACCTTCTCAAGATTGCGCTTGACTGGCGTGTCAGGCACTCAATTACAGCTGTTTTATCAAGACAATGTGTTCGTTTTGTAAAATATAGTTCCGGTCTGGTGTGGCACCCCAGCTAACGCACAATGTTGCCACAACGTGGCATGTTAGCAGGGACTGTCTGCGGCGCGCTGGTGTGTCCCGGACTTTAGAGTAGAGAGACAGTTCAACTGCAAGTATGAGCGGCAGAAACGGATATTGCCTTCCCTTTAAGTAGTGCGTCAGGGACAGCCTCCCTGGCTTACGGCCATACTAGCCTGAATACGTCCGATCTCGGAAGCTAAGCAGGCTCGGGCCTGGTCAGTACTTGGATGGGAGACCACCTGGGAATACCAGGTGCTGTAAGCTTTTGCATCTTTTACACACCAGAGGGCGACAAATCACGAGTTTTAACTTTGGATACACGCAATTTCATCATTATTTCAGATTTGACTTCCCCAAATACACAGGCATACAATAGATCTTGTTCTCCAACGTAAACGGTCCCTAGTAAACAGCGTACATTCGTAAATAAATTGAGCATCATGGCTAGAAGTGACTAAATGTTGCCTAATCTTTCTCATCAAGAAATGACACAATTACAGCAACACAAAAAGGAACTCCACCGGACAAAGTTCAGTGCTCACAAGGAGCATCATTCAACACACACGGTTCCATTCCCATTCATGCAAAGCACGAAAGTGTAAAACTTGGGTACATACTTGAGAGCAAAGATCACATTCAATCTCATTCAAGGCACGCATGTGAATGCAACGGGATGAAATTACTGAAATGATGCCTGCCCTCGAACTGTGATGATGGATTACCTGACTCGCCAATAATATTGGGTTCTGGTGTATTGAAATACAGGAGCTGCTGGATTTGTGTGTTTTCTTACCCCCTCACCATAGTTTGTCAAATGTTTAAACAACTGAACTTATATTCAAGGTTTGTTTCTCTTCATATGTTTTACTGGTTTACATTTGTCTCAGCAACCTGTTGAATGATTCTTCTGCTTTCAAAACAAAATGACAACAGGATGAATGCACACACTTGAAAATACAATACATGCAATGTTATGCATCATAGTGATGCAACCTCCTTTCAGTTTCATACTGCATGTCAATTGAAATCCTTACTGAAATGCACACCTTCTCAAGATTGCGCTTGACTGGCGTGTCAGGCACTCAATTACAGCTGTTTTATCAAGACAATGTGTTCGTTTTGTAAAATATAGTTCCGGTCTGGTGTGGCACCCCAGCTAACGCACAATGTTGCCACAACGTGGCGTGTTAGCAGGGACTGTCTGCGGCGCGCTGCTGTGTCCCGGGCTTTAGAGTAGAGAGACAGTTCAACTGCAAGTATGAACAGCAGAAAAAAATATTTCCTTCCCTTTAAGTAGAGCGTCAGGGACAGCCTCCCTGACTTACGGCCATACTATCCTGAATATGCCCGATCTCGTCCGATCTCGGAAGCCAAGCAGGCTCGGGCCTGGTCAGTACTTGGATGGGAGACCGCCTGGGAATACCAGGTGCTGTAAGCTCTTGCACCTTTTACACACCAGAGGGCGACAAATCACGAGTTTTAACTTTGGATACACACAATTTCATCATTATTTCAGATTTTACTTCCCCAAATACACAGGCATTAAATAGATCTTGTTCTCCAACGTAAACGGTCCCTAGTAACTAGCGTACATTCGTAAATAAATTGAGCATCATGGCTAGAAGTGACTAAATGTTGCCTAATCTTTCTCATCAAGATATGACACAATTACAGCAACACAAAAAGGAACTCCACCGGACAAAGTTCAGTGCTCACAAGGAGCCTCATTCAACACACACGGTTCCATTTTCATTCATGCAAAGCACGAAAGTGTAAAACTTGGGAGCATACTTGAGAACAAAGATCACATTCAATCTCATTCAAGGCACGGATGTGAATGCAATGGGATGAAATTACTGAAATGATGCCTGCCCTCGAACTGTGATGATGGACTACCCGACTCGCCAATAATATTGGCTTCTGGTGTATTGAAATACAGGAGCTGCTGGATTTGTGTGTTTTTTTACCCCCTCACCATAGTTTGTCAAATGTTTAAACAACTGAACTTATATTCAAGGTTTGTTTCTCTTCATATGTTTTACTGATTTACATTTGTCTCAGCAACCTGTTGAATGATTCTTCTGCTTTCAAAACAAAATGACAACAGGATGAATGCACACACTTGAAAATACAATACATGCAATGTTATGCATCATAGTGATGCAACCTCCTTTCAGTTTCATACTGCATGTCAATTGAAATCCTTACTGAAATGCACACCTTCTCAAGATTGCGCTTGACTGGCGTGTCAGGCACTCAATTACAGCTGTTTTATCAAGACAATGTGTTCGTTTTGTAAAATATAGTTCCGGTCTGGTGTGGCACCCCAGCTAACGCACAACGTTGCCACAACGTTGCGTGTTAGCAGGGACTGTCTGCGGCGCGCTGGTGTGTCCCGGGCTTTAGAGTAGAGAGACAGTTCAACTGTAAGTATGAACGGCAGAAACGGATATTGCCTTCCCTTTAAGTAGAGCGTCAGGGACAGCCTCCATGGCTTATGGCCATACTAGCCTGAATACGCCCGATCTCGTCCGTTCTCGGAAGCTAAGCAGGCTCGGGCCTGGTCAGTACTTGGATGGGACACTGCCTGGGAATACCAGGTGCTGTAAGCTTTTGCCCCTTTTACACAACAGAGGGCGACAAATCACGAGTTTTAACTTTGGATACACGCAATTTCATCATTATTTCAGATTTGACTTCCCCAAATACACAGGCATACAATAGATCTTGTTCTCCAACGTAAACGGTCCCTATTAACTAGGGTACATTCGTAAATAAATTGAGCATCATGGCTAGAAGTGACTAAATGTTGCCTAATCTTTCTCATCGAGAAATGACACAATTACAGCAACACAAAAAGGAACTCCACCGGACAAAGTTCAGTGCTCACAAGGAGCCTCATTCAACACACACGGTTCCATTCCCATTCATGCAAAGCACGAAAGTGTAAAACTTGGGAACATACTTGAGAGCAAAGATCACATTCAATCTCATTCAAGGCACGGATGTGAATGCAACGGGATGAAATTACTGAAATGATGCCTGCCCTCGAACTGTGATGATGGACTACCCGACTCGCCAATAATATTGGGTTCTGGTGTATTGAAATACAGGAGCTGCTGGATTTGTGTGTTTTCTTACCCCCTCACTATAGTTTGTCAAATGTTTAAACAACTGAACTTATATTCAAGGTTTGTTTCTCTTCATATGTTTTACTGGTTTACATTTGTCTCAGCAACCTGTTGAATGATTCCTCTGCTTTCAAAACAAAATGACAACAGGATGAATGCACACACTTGAAAATACAATACATGCAATGTTATGCATCATAGTGATGCAACCTCCTTTCAGTTTCATACTGCATATCAATTGAAATCCTTACTGAAATGCACACCTTCTCAAGATTGCGCTTGACTGGCGTGTCAGGCACTCAATTACAGCTGTATTATCAAGACAATGTGTTCGTTTTGTAAAATATAGTTCCGGTCTGGTGTGGCACCCCAGCTAACGCACAACGTTGCCACAACGTTGCCACAACGTGGCGTGTTAGCAGGGACTGTCTGCGGCGCGCTGGTGTGTCCCGGACTTTAGAGTAGAGAGACAGTTCAACTGCAAGTATGAGCGGCAGAAACGGATATTGCCTTCCCTTTAAGTAGAGCGTCAGGGACAGCCTCCCTGGCTTACGGCCATACTAGCCTGAATACGCCCGATCTCGTCCGATCTCGGAAGCCAAGCAGGCTCGGGTCTGGTCAGTACTTGGATGGGAGACCGCCTGGGAATACCAGGTGCTGTAAGCTTCTGCACCTTTTACACACCAGAGGGCGACAAATCACGAGTTTTAACTTTGGATACACACAATTTCATCATTATTTCAGATTTTACTTCCCCAAATACACAGGCATACAATAGATCTTGTTCTCCAACGTAAACGGTCCCTAGTAACTAGGGTACATTCGTAAATTAATTGAGCATCATGGCTAGAAGTGACTCAATGTTGCCTAATCTTTCTCATCAAGAAATGACACAATTACAGCAACACAAAAAGGAACTCCACCGCACAAAGTTCAGTGCTCACAAGGAGACTCATTCAACACACACGGTTCCATTCCCATTCATGCAAAGCACGAAAGTGTAAAACTTGGGAACATACTTGAGAGCAAAGATCACATTCAATCTCATTCAAGGCACGGATGTGAATGCAACGGGATGAAATTACTGAAATGATGCCTGCCCTCGAACTGTGATGATGGACTACCCGACTCGCCAATAATATTGGGTTCTGGTGTATTGAAATACAGGAGCTGCTGGATTTGTGTGTTTTCTTACTCCCTCACCATAGTTTGTCAAATGTTTAAACAACTGAACTTATATTCAAGGTTTGTTTCTCTTCATATATTTTACTGGTTTACATTTGTCTCAGCAACCTGTTGAATGATTCTTCTGCTTTCAAAACAAAATGACAACAGGATGAATGCACACACTTGAAAATACAATACATGCAATGTTATGCATCATAGTGATGCAACCTCCTTTCAGTTTCATACTGCATGTCAATTGAAATCCTTACTGAAATGCACACCTTCTCAAGATTGCGCTTGACTGGCGTGTCAGGCACTCAATTACAGCTGTTTTATCAAGACAATGTGTTCGTTTTGTAAAATATAGTTCCGGTCTGCAGTGGCACCCCAGCTAACGCACAACGTTGCCACAACGTGGCGTGTTGGCAGGGACTGTCTGCGGCGCGCTGGTGTGGCCCGGGCTTTAGAGTAGAGAGACAGTTCAACTGTAAGTATGAACGGCAGAAACGGATATTGCCTTCCCTTTAAGTAGAGCGTCAGGGACAGCCTCCCTGGCTTACGGCCATACTAGCCTGAATACGCCCGATCTCGTCCGATCTTGGAAGCCAAGCAGGCTCAGGCCTGGTCGGTACTTGGATGGTTGACCGCCTGAGAATACCAGGTGCTGTAAGCTTTTGCACCTTTTACACACCAGAGGGCGACAAATCACGAGTTTTAACTTTGGATACACGCAATTTCATCATTATTTCAGATTTTACTTCCCCAAATACACAGGCATACAATAGATCTTCTTCTCCAACGTAAACGGTCCCTAGTAACTAGGGTACATTCGTCAATAAATTGAGCATCATGGCTAGAAGTGACTAAATGTTGCCTAATCTTTCTCATCAAGAAATGACACAATTACAGCAACACAAAAAGGAACTCCACCGGACAAAGTTCAGTGCTCACAAGGAGCATCATTCAACACACACGGTTCCATTCCCATTCATGCAAAGCACGAAAGTGTAAAACTTGGGAACATACTTGAGAGCAAAGATCACATTCAATCTCATTCAAGGCACGGATGTGAATGCAACGGGATGAAATTACTGAAATGATGCCTGCCCTCGAACTGTGATGATGGACTACCCGACTTGCCAATAATATTGGGTTCTGGTGTATTGAAATACAGGAGCTGCTGGATTTGTATGTTTTCTTACCCCCTCACCATAGTTTGTCAAATGTTTAAACAACTGAACTTATATTCAAGGTTTGTTTCTCTTCATATGTTTTACTGGTTTACATTTGTCTCAGCAACCTGTTGAATGATTCTTCTGCTTTCAAAACAAAATGACAACAGGATGAATGCACACACTTGAAAATACAATACATGCAATGTTATGCATCATAGTGATGCAACCTCCCTTCAGTTTCATACTGCATGTCAATTGAAATCCTTACTGAAATGCACACCTTCTCAAGATTGCGCTTGACTGGCGTGTCAGGCACTCAATTACAGCTGTTTTATCAAGACAATGTGTTCGTTTTGTAAAATATAGTTCCGGTCTGGTGTGGCACCCCAGCTAACGCACAACGTTGCCACAACGTGGCGTGTTAGCAGGGACTGTCTGCGGCGCGCTGGTGTGTCCTGGGCTTTAGAGTAGAGAGACAGTTCAACTGTAAGTATGAACGGCAGAAACGGATATTGCCTTCCCTTTAAGTAGAGCGTCGTGGACAGCCTACCTGGCTTACGGCCATACTAGCCTGAATACGCCCGATCTCGTCCGATCTCGGAAGCCAAGCAGGCTCGGGCCTGGTCAGTACTTGGATGGGAGACCGCCTGGGAATACCAGGTGCTGTAAGCTTTTGCACCTTTTACACACCAGAGGGCGACAAATCACGAGTTTTAACTTTGGATACACACAATTTCATCGTTATTTCAGATTTTACTTCCCCAAATACACAGGCATACAATAGATCTTGTTCTCCAACGTAAACGGTCCCTAGTAACTAGGGTACATTCGTAACTAAATTGAGCATCATGGCTAGAAGTGACTAAATGTTGCCTAATCTTTCTCATCAAGAAATGACACAATTACAGCAACACAAAAAGGAACTCCACCGGACAAAGTTCAGTGCTCACAAGGAGCCTCATTCAACACACACGGTTCCATTCCCATTCATGCAAAGCACGAAAGTGTAAAACTTGGGAACATACTTGAGAGCAAAGATCACATTCAATCTCATTCAAGGCACGGATGTGAATGCAACGGGATGAAATTACTGAAATGATGCCTGCCCTCGAACTGTGATGATGGACTACCCGACTCGCCAATAATATTGGCTTCTGGTGTATTGAAATACAGGAGCTGCTGGATTTGTGTCATTTCTTACCCCCTCACCATAGTTTGTCAAATGTTTAAACAACTGAACTTATATTCAAGGTTTGTTTCTCTTCATATGTTTTACTGGTTTACATTTGTCTCAGCAACCTGTTGAATGATTCTTCTGCTTTCAAAACAAAATGACAACAGGATGAATGCACACACTTGAAAATACAATACATGCAATGTTATGCATCATAGTGATGCAACCTCCTTTCATTTTCATACTGCATGTCAATTGAAATCCTTACTGAAATGCACACCTTCTCAAGATTGCGCTTGACTGGCGTGTCAGGCACTCAATTACAGCTGTTTTATCAAGACAATGTGTTTTTTTTTGTAAAATATAGTTCCGGTCTGGTGTGGCACCCCAGCTAACGCACAACGTTGCCACAACGTGGCGTGTTAGCAGGGACTGTCTGCGGCGCGCTGGTGTGTCCCCGGCATGAGTGTAGAGAGACAGTTCAACTGTAAGTATGAGCGGCAGAAACGGATATTGCCTTCCCTTTAAGTAGAGCGTCAGGGACAGCCTCCCTGGCTTACTGCCATACTAGCCTGAATACGCCCGATCTTGTCCGATCTCGGAAGCTAAGCAGGCTCGGGCCTGGTCAGTACTTGGATGGGAGACCGCCTGGGAATACCAGGTGCTGTAAGTTTTTGCATCTTTTACACACCAGAGGGCGACAAATCACGAGTTTTAACTTTGGATACACGCAATTTCATCATTATTTCAGATTTGACTTCCCCAAATACACAGGCATACAATAGATCTTGTTCTCCAACGTAAACGGTCCCTAGTAACTAGGGTACATTCGTAAATAAATTGAGCATCATGGCTAGAAGTGACTAAATGTTGCCTAATCTTTCTCATCGAGAAATGACACAATTACAGCAACACAAAAAGGAACTCCACCGGACAAAGTTCAGTGCTCACAAGGAGCCTCATTCAAAACACACGGTTCCATTCCCATTCATGCAAAGCACGAAAGTGTAAAACTTGGGAACATACTTGAGAGCAAAGATCACATTCAATCTCATTCAAGGCACGGATGTGAATGCAACGGGATGAAATTACTGAAATGATGCCTGCCCTCGAACTGTGATGATGGACTACCCGACTCGCCAATAATATTGGGTTCTGGTGTATTGAAATACAGGAGCTGCTGGATTTGTGTGTTTTCTTACCCCCTCACCATAGTTTGTCAAATGTTTAAACAACTGAACTTATATTCAAGGTTTGTTTCTCTTCATATGTTTTACTGGTTTACATTTGTCTCAGCAACCTGTTGAATGATTCTTCTGCTTTCAAAACAAAATGACAACAGGATGAATGCACACACTTGAAAATACAATACATGCAATGTTATGCATCATAGTGATGCAACCTCCTTTCAGTTTCATACTGCATGTCAATTGAAATCCTTACTGAAATGCACACCTTCTCAAGATTGCGCTTGACTGGCGTGTCAGGCACTCAATTACAGCTGTTTTATCAAGACAATGTGTTCGTTTTGTAATATATAGTTCCGGTCTGGTGTGGCACCCCAGCTAACGCACAACGTTGCCACAACGCTGCCACAACGTGGCGTGTTAGCAGGGACTGTCTGCGGCGCGCTGGTGTGTCCCGGGCTTTAGAGTAGAGAGACAGTTCAACTGTAAGTATGAACGGCAGAAACGGATATTGCCTTCCCTTTAAGTAGAGCGTCAGGGACAGTCTCCCTGGCTTACGGCCATACTAGCCTGAATACGCCCGATCTCGTCTGATCTCGGAAGCTAAGCAGGCTCGGGCCTGGTCAGTACTTGGATGGGAGACCGCCTGGGAATACCAGGTGCTGTAAGCTTTTGCATCTTTTACACACCAGAGGGCGACAAATCATGAGTTTTAACTTTGGATACACGCAATTTCATCATTATTTCAGATTTGACTTCCCCAAATACTCAGGCATACAATAGATCTTGTTCTCCAATGTAAACGGTCCCTAGTAACTAGGGTACATTCGTAAATAAATTGAGCATCATGGCTAGAAGTGACTAAATGTTGCCTAATCTTTCTCATCGAGAAATGACACAATTACAGCAACACAAAAAGGAACTCCACCGGACAAAATTCAGTGCTCACAAGGAGCCTCATTCAACACACACGGTTCCATTCCCATTCATGCAAAGCACGAAAGTGTAAAACTTGGGAACATACTTGAGAGCAAAGATCACATTCAATCTCATTCAAGGCACGGATGTGAATGCAACGGGATGAAATTACTGAAATGATGCCTGCCCTCGAACTGTGATGATGGACTACCCGACTCGCCAATAATATTGGGTTCTGGTGTATTGAAATACAGGAGCTGCTGGATTTGTGTGTTTTCTTACCCCCTCACCATAGTTTGTCAAATGTTTAAACAACTGAACTTATATTCGAGGTTTGTTTCTCTTCATATGTTTTACTGGTTTACATTTGTCTCAGCAACCTGTTGAATGATTCTTCTGCTTTCAAAACAAAATGACAACAGGATGAATGCACACACTTGTAAATACAATACATGCAATGTTATGCATCATAGTGATGCAACCTCCTTTCAGTTTCATACTGCATGTCAATTGAAATCCTTACTGAAATGCACACCTTCTCAAGATTGCGCTTGACTGGCGTGTCAGGCACTCAATTACAGCTGTTTTATCAAGACAATGTGTTCGTTTTGTAATATATAGTTCCGGTCTGGTGTGGCACCCCAGCTAACGCACAACGTTGCCACAATGTTGCCACAACGTGGCGTGTTAGCAGGGACTGTCTGCGGCGCGCTGGTGTGTCCCGGGCTTTAGAGTAGAGAGACAGTTCAACTGTAAGTATGAACGGCAGAAACGGATATTGCCTTCCCTTTAAGTAGAGCGTCAGGGACAGCATTCCTGGCTTACGGCCATACTAGCCTGAATACGCCCGATCTCGGAAGCTAAGCAGGCTCGGGCCTGGTCAGTACTTGGATGGGAGACCGCCTGGGAATACCAGGTGCTGTAAGCTTTTGCATCTTTTACACACCAGAGGGCGACAAATCACGAGTTTTAACTTTGGATACACGCAATTTCATCATTATTTCAGATTTGACTTCCCCAAATACACAGGCATACAATAGATCTTGTTCTCCAACGTAAACGGTCCCTAGTAACTAGGGTACATTCGTAAATAAATTGAGCATCATGGCTAGAAGTGACTAAATGTTGCCTAATCTTTCTCATCGAGAAATGACACAATTACAGCAACACAAAAAGGAACTCCACCGGACAAAGTTCAGTGCTCACAAGGAGCCTCATTCAACACACACGGTTCCATTCCCATTCATGCAAAGCACGAAAGTGTAAAACTTGGGAACATACTTGAGAGCAAAGATCACATTCAATCTCATTCAAGGCACGGATGTGAATGCAACGGGATGAAATTACTGAAATGATGCCTGCCCTCGAACTGTGATGTTGGACTACCCGACTCGCCAATAATATTGGGTTCTGGTGTATTGAAATACAGGAGCAGCTGGATTTGTGTGTTTTCTTACCCCCTCACCATAGTTTGTCAAATGTTTAAACAACTGAACTTATATTCAAGGTTTGTTTCTCTTCATATGTTTTACTGGTTTACATTTGTCTCAGCAACCTGTTGAATGATTCTTCTGCTTTCAAAACAAAATGACAACAGGATGAATGCACACACTTGAAAATACAATACATGCAATGTTATGCATCATAGTGATGCAACCTCCTTTCAGTTTCATACTGCATGTCAATTGAAATCCTTACTGAAATGCACACCTTCTCAAGATTGCGCTTGACTGGCGTGTCAGGCACTCAATTACAGCTGTATTATCAAGACAATGTGTTCGTTTTGTAATATATAGTTCCGGTCTGGTGTGGCACCCCAGCTAACGCACAACGTTGCCACAACGTTTCGTGTTAGCAGGGACTGTCTGCGGCGCGCTGGTGTGTCCCGGGCTTTAGAGTAGAGAGACAGTTCAACTGTAAGTATGAACGGCAGAAACGGATATTGCCTTCCCTTTAAGTAGAGCGTCAGGGACAGCTTCACTGGCTTGCGGCCATACTAGCCTGAATACGCCCGATCTCGTCCGATCTCGGAAGCTAAGCAGGCTCGGGCCTGGTCAGTACTTGGGTTGGAGACCGCCTGGGAATACCAGGTGCTGTAAGCTTCTGCACCTTTTAATAAACCAGAGGGCGACAAATCACGAGTTTTAACTTTGGATACACACAATTTCATAATTATTTCAGATTTTACTTCCCCAAATACACAGGCATACAATAGATCTTGTTCTCCAACGTAAACGGTCCCTAGTAACTAGGGTACATTCGTCAATAAATTGAGCATCATGGCTAGAAGTGACTAAATGTTGCCTAATCTTTCTCATCAAGAAATGACACAATTACAGCAACAAAAAAGGAACTCCACCGCACAAAGTTCAGTGCTCACAAGGAGCATCATTCAACACACACGGTTCCATTCCCATTCATGCAAACCACGAAAGTGTAAAACTTGGGAACGTACTTGTGAGTAAAGATAACATTCAATCTCATTCAAGGCACGCATGTGAATGCAACGGGATGAAATTACTGAAATGATGCCTGCCCTCGAACTGTGATGATGGACTACCCGACTCGCCAATAATATTGGGATCTGGTGTATTGAAATACAGGAGCTGCTGGATTTGTGTGTTTTCTTACCCCCTCACCATAGTTTGTCAAATGTTTAAACAACTGAACTTATATTCAAGGTTTGTTTCTCTTCATATGTTTTACTGGTTTACATTTGTCTCAGCAACCTGTTGAATGATTCTTCTGCTTTCAAAACAAAATGACAACAGGATGAATGCACACACTTGAAAATACAATACATGCAATGTTATGCATCATAGTGATGCAACCTCCTTTCAGTTTCATACTGCATGTCAATTGAAATCCTTACTGAAATGCACACCTTCTCAAGATTGCGCTTGACTGGCGTGTCAGGCACTCAATTACAGCTGTTTTATCAAGACAATGTGTTCGTTTTGTAATATATAGTTCCGGTCTGGTGTGGCACCCCAGCTAACGCACAACGTTGCCACAATGTTGCCACAACGTGGCGTGTTAGCAGGGACTGTCTGCGGCGCGCTGGTGTGTCCCGGGCTTTAGAGTAGAGAGACAGTTCAACTGTAAGTATGAACGGCAGAAACGGATATTGCCTTCCCTTTAAGTAGAGCGTCAGGGACAGCCTCCCTGGCTTACAGCCATACTAGCCTGAATACGCCCGATCTCGTCCGATCTCGGAAGCCAAGCAGGCTCGGGCCTGGTCAGTACTTGGATGGTAGACCGCCTGGAAATACCAGGTGCTGTAAGCTTTTGCACCTTTTACACACCAGAGGGCGACAAATCACGAGTTTTAACTTTTGATACACACAATTTCATCATTATTTCAGATTTGACTTCCCCAAATACACAGGCATACAATAGATCTTGTTCTCCAACGTAAACGGTCCCTAGTAACTAGGGTACATTCGTAAATAAATTGAGCATCATGGCTAGAAGTGACTAAATGTTGCCTAATCTTTCTCATCGAGAAATGACACAATTACAGCAACACAAAAAGGAACTCCACCGGACAAAGTTCAGTGCTCACAAGGAGCCTCATTCAACACACACGGTTCCATTCCCATTCATGCAAAGCACGAAAGTGTAAAACTTGGGAACATACTTGAGAGCAAAGATCACATTCAATCTCATTCAAGGCACGGATGTGAATGCAACGGGATGAAATTACTGAAATAATGCCTGCCCTCGAACTGTGATGATGGACTACCCAACTCGCCAATAATATTGGGTTCCGGTGTATTGAACTACAGGAGCTGCTGGATTTGTGTGTTTTCTTACCCCCTCACCATAGTTTGTCAAATGTTTAAACAACTGAACTTATATTCAAGGTTTGTTTCTCTTCATATGTTTTACTGGTTTACATTTGTCTCAGCAACCTGTTGAATGATTCTTGTGCTTTCAAAACAAAATGACAACAGGATGAATGCACACACTTGAAAATACAATACATGCAATGTTATGCATCATAGTGATGCAACCTCCTTTCAGTTTCATACTGCATGTCAATTGAAATCCTTACTGAAATGCACACCATCTCAAGATTGCGCTTGACTGGCAAGTCAGGCACTCAATTACAGCTGTTTTATCAAGACAATGTGTTCGTTTTGTAAAATATAGTTCCGGTCTGGTGTGGCACCCCAGCTAACCCACAACGTTGCCACAACATGGCGTGTTAGCAGGGACTGTCTGCGGCGCGCTGCTGTGTCCCGGGCTTTAGAGTAGAGAGACAGTTCAACTGTAAGTATGAACGGCAGAAACGGATATTGCCTTCCCTTTAAGTAGAGCATCAGGGACAGCCTCCCTGGCTTACGGCCATACTAGCCTGAATACGCCCGATCTCGTCCGATCTCGG
>NW_027102996.1:172500-207500 GCF_036373705.1 Amia ocellicauda | reverse complement strand
TTGACTTCCCCAAATACACAGGCATACAATAGATCTTGTTCTCCAACGTAAACGGTCCCTAGTAACTAGGGTACATTCGTAAATAAATTGAGCATCATGGCTAGAAGTGACTAAATGTTGCCTAATCTTTCTCATCGAGAAATGACACAATTACAGCAACACAAAAAGGAACTCCACCGGACAAAGTTCAGTGCTCACAAGGAGCCTCATTCAACACACACGGTTCCATTCCCATTCATGCAAAGCACGAAAGTGTAAAACTTGGGAACATACTTGAGAGCAAAGATCACATTCAATCTCATTCAAGGCACGGATGTGAATGCAACGGGATGAAATTACTGAAATGATGCCTGCCCTCGAACTGTGATGATGGACTACCCGACTCGCCAATAATATTGGCTTCTGGTGTATTGAAATACAGGAGCTGCTGGATTTGTGTCATTTCTTACCCCCTCACCATAGTTTGTCAAATGTTTAAACAACTGAACTTATATTCAAGGTTTGTTTCTCTTCATATGTTTTACTGGTTTACATTTGTCTCAGCAACCTGTTGAATGATTCTTCTGCTTTCAAAACAAAATGACAACAGGATGAATGCACACACTTGAAAATACAATACATGCAATGTTATGCATCATAGTGATGCAACCTCCTTTCAGTTTCATACTGCATGTCAATTGAAATCCTTACTGAAATGCACACCTTCTCAAGATTGCGCTTGAATGGCGTGTCAGGCACTCAATTACAGCTGTTTTATCAAGACAATGTGTTCGTTTTGTAATACATAGGTCTGGTGTGGCACCCCAGCTAACGCACAACGTTGCCACAACGTTTCGTGTTAGCAGGGACTGTCTGCGGCGTGCTGGTGTGTCCCGGACTTTAGAGTAGAGAGACAGTTCAACTGTAAGTATGAGCGGCAGAAACGGATATTGCCTTCCCTTTAAGTAGAGCGTCAGGGACAGCCTCCCTGGCTTACGGCCATACTAGCCTGAATACGCCCGATCTCGTCCGATCTCGGAAACTAAGCAGGCTCGGGCCTGGTCAGTACTTGGATGGGAGACCGCCTGGGAATACCAGGTGCTGTAAGCTTTTGCATCTTTTACACACCAGAGGGCGACAAATCACGAGTTTTAACTTTGGATACACGCAATTTCATCATTATTTCAGATTTGACTTCCCCAAATACACAGGCATACAATAGATCTTGTTCTCCAATGTAAACGGTCCCTAGTAACTAGGGTACATTCGTAAATAAATTGAGCATCATGGCTAGAAGTGACTAAATGTTGCCTAATCTTTCTCATCGAGAAATGACACAATTACAGCAACACAAAAAGGAACTCCACCGGACAAAGTTCAGTGCTCACAAGGAGCCTCATTCAACACACACGGTTCCATTCCCATTCATGCAAAGCACGAAAGTGTAAAACTTGGGAACATACTTGAGAGCAAAGATCACATTCAATCTCATTCAAGGCACGGATGTGAATGCAACGGGATGAAATTACTGAAATGATGCCTGCCCTCGAACTGTGATGATGGACTACCCGACTCGCCAATAATATTGGGTTCTGGTGTATTGAAATACAGGAGCTGCTGGATTTGTGTGTTTTCTTACCCCCTCACCATAGTTTGTCAAATGTTTAAACAACTGAACTTATATTCAAGGTTTGTTTCTCTTCATATGTTTTACTGGTTTACATTTGTCTCAGCAACCTGTTGAATGATTCTTCTGCTTTCAAAACAAAATGACAACAGGATGAATGCACACACTTGTAAAAACAATACATGCAATGTTATGCATCATAGTGATGCAACCTCCTTTCAGTTTCATACTGCATGTCAATTGAAATCCTTACTGAAATGCACACCTTCTCAAGATTGCGCTTGACTGGCGTGTCAGGCACTCAATTACAGCTGTTTTATCAAGACAATGTGTTCGTTTTGTAATATATAGTTCCGGTCTGGTGTGGCACCCCAGCTAACGCACAACGTTGCCACAATGTTGCCACAACGTGGCGTGTTAGCAGGGACTGTCTGCGGCGCGCTGGTGTGTCCCGGGCTTTAGAGTAGAGAGACAGTTCAACTGTAAGTATGAACGGCAGAAACGGATATTGCCTTCCCTTTAAGTAGAGCGTCAGGGACAGCATTCCTAGCTTACGGCCATACTAGCCTGAATACGCCCGATCTCGTCCGATCTCGGAAGCTAAGCAGGCTCGGGCCTGGTCAGTACTTGGATGGGAGACCGCCTGGGAATACCAGGTGCTGTAAGCTTTTGCATCTTTTACACACCAGAGGGCGACATATCACGAGTTTTAACTTTGGATACACGCAATTTCATCATTATTTCAGATTTGACTTCCCCAAATACACAGGCATACAATAGATCTTGTTCTCCAATGTAAACGGTCCCTAGTAACTAGGGTACATTCATAAATAAATTGAGCATCATGGCTAGAAGTGACTAAATGTTGCCTAATCTTTCTCATTGAGAAATGACAGAATTACAGCAACACAAAAAGGAACTCCACCGGACAAAGTTCAGTGCTCACAAGGAGCCTCATTCAACACACACGGTTCCATTCCCATTCATGCAAAGCACGAAAGTGTAAAACTTGGGAACATACTTGAGAGCAAAGATCACATTCAATCTCATTCAAGGCACGGATGTGAATGCAACAAGATGAAATTACTGAAATGATGCCTGCCCTCGAACTGTGATGATGGACTACCCGACTCGCCAATAATATTGGGTTCTGGTGTATTGAAATACAGGAGCTGCTGGATTTGTGTGTTTTCTTACCCCCTCACCATAGTTTGTCAAATGTTTAAACAACTGAACTTATATTCAAGGTTTGTTTCTCTTCATATGTTTTACTGGTTTACATTTGTCTCAGCAACCTGTTGAATGATTCTTCTGCTTTCAAAACAAAATGACAACAGGATGAATGCACACACTTGAAAATACAATACATGCAATGTTATGCATCATAGTGATGCAACCTCCTTTCAGTTTCATACTGCATGTCAATTTAAATCCTTACTGAAATGCACACCTTCTCAAGATTGCGCTTGACTGGCGTGTCAGGCACTCAATTACAGCTGTTTTATCAAGACAATGTGTTCGTTTTGTAATATATAGTTCCGGTCTGGTGTGGCACCCCAGCTAACGCACAACGTTGCCACAATGTTGCCACAACGTGGCGTGTTAGCAGGGACTGTCTGCGGCGCGCTGGTGTGTCCCGGGCTTTAGAGTAGAGAGACAGTTCAACTGTAAGTATGAACGGCAGAAACGGATATTGCCTTCCCTTTAAGTAGAGCGTCAGGGACAGCCTCCCTGGCTTACGGCCATACTAGCCTGAATACGCCCGATCTCGTCCGATCTCGGAAGCTAAGCAGGCTTGGGCCTGGTCAGTACTTGGATGGGAGACTGCCTGGAAATACCAGGTGCTGTAAGCTTTTGCATCTTTTACACACCAGAGGGCGACAAATCACGAGTTTTAACTTTGGATACACGCAATTTCATCATTATTTCAGATTTGACTTCCCCAAATACACAGGCATACAATAGATCTTGTTCTCCAACGTAAACGGTCCCTAGTAACTAGGGTACATTCGTAAATAAATTGAGCATCATGGCTAGAAGTGACTAAATGTTGCCTAATCTTTCTCATCGAGAAATGACACAATTACAGCAACACAAAAAGGAACTCCACCGGACAAAGTTCAGTGCTCACAAGGAGCTTCATTCAACACATACGGTTCCATTCCCATTCATGCAAAGCACGAAAGTGTAAAACTTGGGAACATACTTGAGAGCAAAGATCACATTCAATCTCATTCAAGGCACGGATGTGAATGCAACGGGATGAAATTACTGAAATTATGCCTGCCCTCGAACTGTGATGATGGACTACCCGACTCGCCAATAATATTGGGTTCTGGTGTATTGAAGTACAGGAGCTGCTGGATTTGTGTGTTTTCTTACCCCCTCACCATAGTTTGTCAAATGTTTAAACAACTGAACTTATATTCAAGGTTTGTTTCTCTTCATATGTTTTACTGGTTTACATTTGTCTCAGCAACCTGTTGAATGATTCTTCTGCTTTCAAAACAAAATGACAACAGGATGAATGCACACACTTGAAAATACAATACATGCAATGTTATGCATCATAGTGATGCAACCTCCTTTCAGTTTCATACTGCATGTCAATTGAAATCCTTACTGAAATGCACACCTTCTCAAGATTGCGCTTGACTGGCGTGTCAGGCACTCAATTACAGCTGTTTTATCAAGACAATGTGTTCGTTTTGTAATATATAGTTCCGGTCTGGTGTGGCACCCCAGCTAACGCACAACGTTGCCACAACGTTTCGTGTTAGCAGGGACTGTCTGCGGCGCGCTGGTGTGTCCCGGACTTTAGAGTAGAGAGACAGTTCAATTGCAAGTATGAGCGGCAGAAACGGATATTGCCTTCCCTTTAAGTAGAGCGTCAGGGACAGCCTCTCTGGCTTACGGCCATACTAGCCTGAATACGCCCGATCTCATCCGATCTCGGAAGCTAAGCAGGCTCGGGCCTGGTCAGTACTTGGATGGGAGACCGCCTGGGAATACCAGGTGCTGTAAGCTTTTGCATCTTTTACACACCAGAGGGCGACAAATCACGAGTTTTAACTTTGGATACACGCAATTTCATCATTATTTCAGATTTGACTTCCCCAAATACACAGGCATACAATAGATCTTGTTCTCCAACGTAAACGGTCCCTAGTAACTAGTGTACATTCGTAAATAAATTGAGCATCATGGCTAGAAGTGACTAAATGTTGCCTAATCTTTCTCATCGAGAAATGACACAATTACAGCAACACAAAAAGGAACTCCACCGGACAAAGTTCAGTGCTCACAAGGAGCCTCATTCAACACACACGGTTCCATTCCCATTCATGCAAAGCACGAAAGTGTAAAACTTGGGACAATACTTGAGAGCAAAGATCACATTCAATCTCATTCAAGGCACGGATGTGAATGCAACGGGATGAAATTACTGAAATGATGCCTGCCCTCGAACTGTGATGATGGACTACCCGACTCGCCAATAATATTGGGTTCTGGTGTATTGAAATACAGGAGCTGCTGGATTTGTGTGTTTTCTTACCCCCTCACCATAGTTTGTCAAATGTTTAAACAACTGAACTTATATTCAAGGTTTGTTTCTCTTCATATGTTTTACTGGTTTACATTTGTCTCAGCAACCTGTTGAATGATTCTTCTGCTTTCAAAACAAAATGACAACAGGATGAATGCACACACTTGAAAATACAATACATGCAATGTTATGCATCATAGTGATGCAACCTCCTTTCAGTTTCATACTGCATGTCAATTGAAATCCTTACTGAAATGCACACCTTCTCAAGATTGCGCTTGACTGGCGTGTCAGGCACTCAATTACAGCTGTTTTATCAAGACAATGTGTTCGTTTTGTAATATATAGTTCCGGTCTGGTGTGGCACCCCAGCTAACGCACAACGTTGCCACAATGTTGCCACAACGTGGCGTGTTAGCAGGGACTATCTGCGGCGCGCTGCTGTGTCCCGGGCTTTAGAGTAGAGAGACAGTTCAACTGTAAGTATGAACGGCAGAAACGGATATTGCCTTCCCTTTAAGTAGAGCGTCAGGGACAGCCTTTCTGGCTTACGGCCATACTAGCCTGAATACGCCCGATCTCGTCCGATCTCGGAAGCTAAGCAGGCTCGGGCCTGGTCAGTACTTGGATGGGAGACCGCCTGGGAATACCAGGTGCTGTAAGCTTTTGCATCTTTTACACACCAGAGGGCGACAAATCACGAGTTTTAACTTTGGATACACGCAATTTCATCATTATTTCAGATTTGACTTCCCCAAATACACAGGCATACAATAGATCTTGTTCTCCAACGTAAACGGTCCCTAGTAACTAGGGTACATTCATAAATAAATTGAGCATCATGGCTAGAAGTGACTAAATGTTGCCTAATCTTTCTCATCGAGAAATGACACAATTACAGCAACACAAAAAGGAACTCCACCGGACAAAGTTCAGTGCTCACAAGGAGCCTCATTCAACACACACGGTTCCATTCCCATTCATGCAAAGCACGAAAGTGTAAAACTTGGGAACATACTTGAGAGCAAAGATCACATTCAATCTCATTCAAGGCACGGATGTGAATGCAACGGGATGAAATTACTGAAATGATGCCTGCCCTCGAACTGTGATGATGGACTACCCGACTCGCCAATAATATTGGGTTCTGGTGTATTGAAATACAGGAGCTGCTGGATTTGTGTGTTTTCTTACCCCCTCACCATAGTTTGTCAAATGTTTAAACAACTGAACTTATATTCAAGGTTTGTTTCTCTTCATATGTTTTACTGGTTTACATTTGTCTCAGCAACCTCAGCAAAAATGATTCTTCTACTTTCAAAACAAAATGACAACAGGATGAATGCACACACTTGAAAATACAATACATGCAATGTTATGCATCATAGTGATGCAACCTCCTTTCAGTTTCATACTGCATGTCAATTGAAATCCTTACTGAAATGCACACCTTCTCAAGATTGCGCTTGACTGGCGTGTCAGGCACTCAATTACAGCTGTTTTATCAAGACAATGTGTTCGTTTTGTAATATATAGTTCCGGTCTGGTGTGGCACCCCAGCTAACGCACAACGTTGCCACAACGTTTCGTGTTAGCAGGGACTGTCTGCGGCGCGCTGGTGTGTCCCGGACTTTAGAGTAGAGAGACAGTTCAACTGCAAGTATGAGCGGCAGAAACGGATATTGCCTTCCCTTTAAGTAGAGCGTCAGGGACAGCCTCCCTGGCTTACGGCCATACTAGCCTGAATACGCCCGATCTCGTCCGATCTCGGAAGCTAAGCAGGCTCGGGCCTGGTCAGTACTTGGATGGGAGACCGCCTGGGAATACCAGGTGCTGTAAGCTATTGCATCTTTTACACACCAGAGGGCGACAAATCACGAGTTTTAACTTTGGATACACGCAATTTCATCATTATTTCAGATTTGACTTCCCCAAATACACAGGCATACAATAGATCTTGTTCTCCAACGTAAACGGTCCCTAGTAACTAGGGTACATTCATAAATAAATTGAGCATCATGGCTAGAAGTGACTAAATGTTGCCTAATCTTTCTCATCGAGAAATGACACAATTACAGCAACACAAAAAGGAACTCCACCGGACAAAGTTCAGTGCTCACAAGGAGCCTCATTCAACACACACGGTTCCATTCCCATTCATGCAAAGCACGAAAGTGTAAAACTTGGGAACATACTTGAGAGCAAAGATCACATTCAATCTCATTCAAGGCACGGATGTGAATGCAACGGGATGAAATTACTGAAATGATGCCTGCCCTCGAACTGTGATGATGGACTACCCGACTCGCCAATAATATTGGGTTCTGGTGTATTGAAATACAGGAGCTGCTGGATTTGTGTGTTTTCTTACCCCCTCACCATAGTTTGTCAAATGTTTAAACAACTGAACTTATATTCAAGGTTTGTTTCTCTTCATATGTTTTACTGGTTTACATTTGTCTCAGCAACCTCAGCAAAAATGATTCTTCTACTTTCAAAACAAAATGACAACAGGATGAATGCACACACTTGAAAATACAATACATGCAATGTTATGCATCATAGTGATGCAACCTCCTTTCAGTTTCATACTGCATGTCAATTGAAATCCTTACTGAAATGCACACCTTCTCAAGATTGCGCTTGACTGGCGTGTCAGGCACTCAATTACAGCTGTTTTATCAAGACAATGTGTTCGTTTTGTAATATATAGTTCCGGTCTGGTGTGGCACCCCAGCTAACGCACAACGTTGCCACAACGTTTCGTGTTAGCAGGGACTGTCTGCGGCGCGCTGGTGTGTCCCGGACTTTAGAGTAGAGAGACAGTTCAACTGCAAGTATGAGCGGCAGAAACGGATATTGCCTTCCCTTTAAGTAGAGCGTCAGGGACAGCCTCCCTGGCTTACGGCCATACTAGCCTGAATACGCCCGATCTCGTCCGATCTCGGAAGCTAAGCAGGCTCGGGCCTGGTCAGTACTTGGATGGGAGACCGCCTGGGAATACCAGGTGCTGTAAGCTTTTGCATCTTTTACACACCAGAGGGCGACAAATCACGAGTTTTAACTTTGGATACACGCAATTTCATCATTATTTCAGATTTGACTTCCCCAAATACACAGGCATACAATAGATCTTGTTCTCCAACGTAAACGGTCCCTAGTAACTAGGGTACATTCATAAATAAATTGAGCATCATGGCTAGAAGTGACTAAATGTTGCCTAATCTTTCTCATCGAGAAATGACACAATTACAGCAACACAAAAAGGAACTCCACCGGACAAAGTTCAGTGCTCACAAGGAGCCTCATTCAACACACACGGTTCCATTCCCATTCATGCAAAGCACGAAAGTGTAAAACTTGGGAACATACTTGAGAGCAAAGATCACATTCAATCTCATTCAAGGCACGGATGTGAATGCAACGGGATGAAATTACTGAAATGATGCCTGCCCTCGAACTGTGATGATGGACTACCCGACTCGCCAATAATATTGGGTTCTGGTGTATTGAAATACAGGAGCTGCTGGATTTGTGTGTTTTCTTACCCCCTCACCATAGTTTGTCAAATGTTTAAACAACTGAACTTATATTCAAGGTTTGTTTCTCTTCATATGTTTTACTGGTTTACATTTGTCTCAGCAACCTCAGCAAAAATGATTCTTCTACTTTCAAAACAAAATGACAACAGGATGAATGCACACACTTGAAAATACAATACATGCAATGTTATGCATCATAGTGATGCAACCTCCTTTCAGTTTCATACTGCATGTCAATTGAAATCCTTACTGAAATGCACACCTTCTCAAGATTGCGCTTGACTGGCGTGTCAGGCACTCAATTACAGCTGTTTTATCAAGACAATGTGTTCGTTTTGTAATATATAGTTCCGGTCTGGTGTGGCACCCCAGCTAACGCACAACGTTGCCACAACGTTTCGTGTTAGCAGGGACTGTCTGCGGCGCGCTGGTGTGTCCCGGACTTTAGAGTAGAGAGACAGTTCAACTGCAAGTATGAGCGGCAGAAACGGATATTGCCTTCCCTTTAAGTAGAGCGTCAGGGACAGCCTCCCTGGCTTACGGCCATACTAGCCTGAATACGCCCGATCTCGTCCGATCTCGGAAGCTAAGCAGGCTCGGGCCTGGTCAGTACTTGGATGGGAGACCGCCTGGGAATACCAGGTGCTGTAAGCTTTTGCATCTTTTACACACCAGAGGGCGACAAATCACGAGTTTTAACTTTGGATACACGCAATTTCATCATTATTTCAGATTTGACTTCCCCAAATACACAGGCATACAATAGATCTTGTTCTCCAACGTAAACGGTCCCTAGTAACTAGGGTACATTCGTAAATAAATTGAGCATCATGGCTAGAAGTGACTAAATGTTGCCTAATCTTTCTCATCGAGAAATTACACAATTACAGCAACACAAAAAGGAACTCCACCGGACAAAGTTCAGTGCTCACAAGGAGCCTCATTCAACACACACGGTTCCATTCCCATTCATGCAAAGCACGAAAGTGTAAAACTTGGGAACATACTTGAGAGCAAAGATCACATTCAATCTCATTCAAGGCACGGATGTGAATGCAACGGGATGAAATTACTGAAATGATGCCTGCCCTCGAACTGTGATGATGGACTACCCGACTCGCCAATAATATTGGGTTCTGGTGTATTGAAATACAGGAGCTGCTGGATTTGTGTGTTTTCTTACCCCCTCACCATAGTTTGTCAAATGTTTAAACAACTGAACTTATATTCAAGGTTTGTTTCTCTTCATATGTTTTACTGGTTTACATTTGTCTCAGCAACCTGTTGAATGATTCTTCTGCTTTCAAAACAAAATGACAACAGGATGAATGCACACACTTGAAAATACAATACATGCAATGTTATGCATCATAGTGATGCAACCTCCTTTCAGTTTCATACTGCATGTCAATTGAAATCCTTACTGAAATGCACACCTTCTCAAGATTGCGCTTGACTGGCGTGTCAGGCACTCAATTACAGCTGTTTTATCAAGACAATGTGTTCGTTTTGTAATATATAGTTCCGGTCTGGTGTGGCACCCCAGCTAACGTACAACGTTGCCACAACGTTTCGTGTTAGCAGGGACTGTCTGCGGCGCGCTGGTGTGTCCCGGACTTTAGAGTAGAGAGACAGTTCAACTGCAAGTATGAGCGGCAGAAACGGATATTGCCTTCCCTTTAAGTAGAGCGTCAGGGACAGCCTCCCTGGCTTACGGCCATACTAGCCTGAATACGCCCGATCTCGTCCGATCTCGGAAGCTAAGCAGGCTCGGGCCTGGTCAGTACTTGGATGGGAGACCACCTGGGAAAACCAGGTGCTGTAAGCTTTTGCATCTTTTACACACCAGAGGGCGACAAATCACGAGTTTTAACTTTGGATACACGCAATTTCATCATTATTTCAGATTTGACTTCCCCAAATACACAGGCATACAATAGATCTTGTTCTCCAACGTAAACGGTCCCTAGTAACTAGGGTACATTCGTAAATAAATTGAGCATCATGGCTAGAAGTGACTAAATGTTGCCTAATCTTTCTCATCGAGAAATGACACAATTACAGCAACACAAAAAGGAACTCCACCGGACAGAGTTCAGTGCTCACAAGGAGCCTCATTCAACACACACGGTTCCATTCCCATTCATGCAAAGCACGAAAGTGTAAAACTTGGGAACATACTTGAGAGCAAAGATCACATTCAATCTCATTCAAGGCACGGATGTGAATGCAACGGGATGAAATTACTGAAATGATGCCTGCCCTCGAACTGTGATGATGGACTACCCGACTCGCCAATAATATTGGGTTCTGGTGTATTGAAATACAGGAGCTGCTGGATTTGTGTGTTTTCTTACCCCCTCACCATAGTTTGTCAAATGTTTAAACAACTGAACTTATATTCAAGGTTTGTTTCTCTTCATATGTTTTACTGGTTTACATTTGTCTCAGCAACCTGTTGAATGATTCTTCTGCTTTCAAAACAAAATGACAACAGGATGAATGCACACACTTGAAAATACAATACATGCAATGTAATGCATCATAGTGATGCAACCTCCTTTCAGTTTCATACTGCATGTCAATTGAAATCCTTACTGAAATGCACACCTTCTCAAGATTGCGCTTGACTGGCGTGTCAGGCACTCAATTACAGCTGTTTTATCAAGAGAATGTGTTCGTTTTGTAATATATAGTTCCGGTCTGGTGTGGCACCCCAGCTAACGCACAACGTTGCCACAATGTTGCCACAACGTGGCGTGTTATCAGGGACTGTCTGCGGCGCGCTGGTGTGTCCCGGGCTTTAGAGTAGAGAGACAGTTCAACTGTAAGTATGAACGGCAGAAACGGATATTGCCTTCCCTTTAAGTAGAGCGTCAGGGACAGCCTCCCTGGCTTACGGCCATACTAGCCTGAATACGCCCGATCTCGTACGATCTCGGAAGCTAAGCAGGCTCGGGCCTGGTCAGTACTTGGATGGGAGACCGCCTGGGAATACCAGGTGCTGTAAGCTTTTGCATCTTTTACACACCAGAGGGCGACAAATCACGAGTTTTAACTTTGGATACACGCAATTTCATCATTATTTCAGATTTGACTTCCCCAAATACACAGGCATACAATAGATCTTGTTCTCCAACGTAAACGGTCCCTAGTAACTAGGGTACATTCGTAAATAAATTGAGCATCATGGCTCGAAGTGACTAAATGTTGCCTAATCTTTCTCATCGAGAAATGACACAATTACAGCAACACAAAAAGGAACTCCACCGGACAAAGTTCAGTGCTCACAAGGAGCCTCATTCAACACACACGGTTCCATTCCCATTCATGCAAAGCACGAAAGTGTAAAACTTGGGAACATACTTGAGAGCAAAGATCACATTCAATCTCATTCAAGGCACGGATGTGAATGCAACGGGATGAAATTACTGAAATGATGCCTGCCCTCGAACTGTGATGATGGACTACCCGACTCGCCAATAATATTGGGTTCTGGTGTATTGAAATACAGGAGCTGCTGGATTTGTGTGTTTTCTTACCCCCTCACCATAGTTTGTCAAATGTTTAAACAACTGAACTTATATTCAAGGTTTGTTTCTCTTCATATGTTTTACTGGTTTACATTTGTCTCAGCAACCTGTTGAATGATTCTTCTGCTTTCAAAACAAAATGACAACAGGATGAATGCACACACTTGAAAATACAATACATGCAATGTTATGCATCATAGTGATGCAACCTCCTTTCAGTTTCATACTGCATGTCAATTGAAATCCTTACTGAAATGCACACCTTCTCAAGATTGCGCTTGAATGGCGTGTCAGGCACTCAATTACAGCTGTTTTATCAAGACAATGTGTTCGTTTTGTAATACATAGGTCTGGTGTGGCACCCCAGCTAACGCACAACGTTGCCACAACGTTTCGTGTTAGCAGGGACTGTCTGCGGCGTGCTGGTGTGTCCCGGACTTTAGAGTAGAGAGACAGTTCAACTGTAAGTATGAGCGGCAGAAACGGATATTGCCTTCCCTTTAAGTAGAGCGTCAGGGACAGCCTCCCTGGCTTACGGCCATACTAGCCTGAATACGCCCGATCTCGTCCGATCTCGGAAACTAAGCAGGCTCGGGCCTGGTCAGTACTTGGATGGGAGACCGCCTGGGAATACCAGGTGCTGTAAGCTTTTGCATCTTTTACACACCAGAGGGCGACAAATCACGAGTTTTAACTTTGGATACACGCAATTTCATCATTATTTCAGATTTGACTTCCCCAAATACACAGGCATACAATAGATCTTGTTCTCCAATGTAAACGGTCCCTAGTAACTAGGGTACATTCGTAAATAAATTGAGCATCATGGCTAGAAGTGACTAAATGTTGCCTAATCTTTCTCATCGAGAAATGACACAATTACAGCAACACAAAAAGGAACTCCACCGGACAAAGTTCAGTGCTCACAAGGAGCCTCATTCAACACACACGGTTCCATTCCCATTCATGCAAAGCACGAAAGTGTAAAACTTGGGAACATACTTGAGAGCAAAGATCACATTCAATCTCATTCAAGGCACGGATGTGAATGCAACGGGATGAAATTACTGAAATGATGCCTGCCCTCGAACTGTGATGATGGACTACCCGACTCGCCAATAATATTGGGTTCTGGTGTATTGAAATACAGGAGCTGCTGGATTTGTGTGTTTTCTTACCCCCTCACCATAGTTTGTCAAATGTTTAAACAACTGAACTTATATTCAAGGTTTGTTTCTCTTCATATGTTTTACTGGTTTACATTTGTCTCAGCAACCTGTTGAATGATTCTTCTGCTTTCAAAACAAAATGACAACAGGATGAATGCACACACTTGTAAAAACAATACATGCAATGTTATGCATCATAGTGATGCAACCTCCTTTCAGTTTCATACTGCATGTCAATTGAAATCCTTACTGAAATGCACACCTTCTCAAGATTGCGCTTGACTGGCGTGTCAGGCACTCAATTACAGCTGTTTTATCAAGACAATGTGTTCGTTTTGTAATATATAGTTCCGGTCTGGTGTGGCACCCCAGCTAACGCACAACGTTGCCACAATGTTGCCACAACGTGGCGTGTTAGCAGGGACTGTCTGCGGCGCGCTGGTGTGTCCCGGGCTTTAGAGTAGAGAGACAGTTCAACTGTAAGTATGAACGGCAGAAACGGATATTGCCTTCCCTTTAAGTAGAGCGTCAGGGACAGCATTCCTAGCTTACGGCCATACTAGCCTGAATACGCCCGATCTCGTCCGATCTCGGAAGCTAAGCAGGCTCGGGCCTGGTCAGTACTTGGATGGGAGACCGCCTGGGAATACCAGGTGCTGTAAGCTTTTGCATCTTTTACACACCAGAGGGCGACAAATCACGAGTTTTAACTTTGGATACACGCAATTTCATCATTATTTCAGATTTGACTTCCCCAAATACACAGGCATACAATAGATCTTGTTCTCCAACGTAAACGGTCCCTAGTAACTAGGGTACATTCGTAAATAAATTGAGCATCATGGCTCGAAGTGACTAAATGTTGCCTAATCTTTCTCATCGAGAAATGACACAATTACAGCAACACAAAAAGGAACTCCACCGGACAAAGTTCAGTGCTCACAAGGAGCCTCATTCAACACACACGGTTCCATTCCCATTCATGCAAAGCACGAAAGTGTAAAACTTGGGAACATACTTGAGAGCAAAGATCACATTCAATCTCATTCAAGGCACGGATGTGAATGCAACGGGATGAAATTACTGAAATGATGCCTGCCCTCGAACTGTGATGATGGACTACCCGACTCGCCAATAATATTGGGTTCTGGTGTATTGAAATACAGGAGCTGCTGGATTTGTGTGTTTTCTTACCCCCTCACCATAGTTTGTCAAATGTTTAAACAACTGAACTTATATTCAAGGTTTGTTTCTCTTCATATGTTTTACTGGTTTACATTTGTCTCAGCAACCTGTTGAATGATTCTTCTGCTTTCAAAACAAAATGACAACAGGATGAATGCACACACTTGAAAATACAATACATGCAATGTTATGCATCATAGTGATGCAACCTCCTTTCAGTTTCATACTGCATGTCAATTGAAATCCTTACTGAAATGCACACCTTCTCAAGATTGCGCTTGAATGGCGTGTCAGGCACTCAATTACAGCTGTTTTATCAAGACAATGTGTTCGTTTTGTAATACATAGGTCTGGTGTGGCACCCCAGCTAACGCACAACGTTGCCACAACGTTTCGTGTTAGCAGGGACTGTCTGCGGCGTGCTGGTGTGTCCCGGACTTTAGAGTAGAGAGACAGTTCAACTGTAAGTATGAGCGGCAGAAACGGATATTGCCTTCCCTTTAAGTAGAGCGTCAGGGACAGCCTCCCTGGCTTACGGCCATACTAGCCTGAATACGCCCGATCTCGTCCGATCTCGGAAACTAAGCAGGCTCGGGCCTGGTCAGTACTTGGATGGGAGACCGCCTGGGAATACCAGGTGCTGTAAGCTTTTGCATCTTTTACACACCAGAGGGCGACAAATCACGAGTTTTAACTTTGGATACACGCAATTTCATCATTATTTCAGATTTGACTTCCCCAAATACACAGGCATACAATAGATCTTGTTCTCCAATGTAAACGGTCCCTAGTAACTAGGGTACATTCGTAAATAAATTGAGCATCATGGCTAGAAGTGACTAAATGTTGCCTAATCTTTCTCATCGAGAAATGACACAATTACAGCAACACAAAAAGGAACTCCACCGGACAAAGTTCAGTGCTCACAAGGAGCCTCATTCAACACACACGGTTCCATTCCCATTCATGCAAAGCACGAAAGTGTAAAACTTGGGAACATACTTGAGAGCAAAGATCACATTCAATCTCATTCAAGGCACGGATGTGAATGCAACGGGATGAAATTACTGAAATGATGCCTGCCCTCGAACTGTGATGATGGACTACCCGACTCGCCAATAATATTGGGTTCTGGTGTATTGAAATACAGGAGCTGCTGGATTTGTGTGTTTTCTTACCCCCTCACCATAGTTTGTCAAATGTTTAAACAACTGAACTTATATTCAAGGTTTGTTTCTCTTCATATGTTTTACTGGTTTACATTTGTCTCAGCAACCTGTTGAATGATTCTTCTGCTTTCAAAACAAAATGACAACAGGATGAATGCACACACTTGTAAAAACAATACATGCAATGTTATGCATCATAGTGATGCAACCTCCTTTCAGTTTCATACTGCATGTCAATTGAAATCCTTACTGAAATGCACACCTTCTCAAGATTGCGCTTGACTGGCGTGTCAGGCACTCAATTACAGCTGTTTTATCAAGACAATGTGTTCGTTTTGTAATATATAGTTCCGGTCTGGTGTGGCACCCCAGCTAACGCACAACGTTGCCACAATGTTGCCACAACGTGGCGTGTTAGCAGGGACTGTCTGCGGCGCGCTGGTGTGTCCCGGGCTTTAGAGTAGAGAGACAGTTCAACTGTAAGTATGAACGGCAGAAACGGATATTGCCTTCCCTTTAAGTAGAGCGTCAGGGACAGCATTCCTAGCTTACGGCCATACTAGCCTGAATACGCCCGATCTCGTCCGATCTCGGAAGCTAAGCAGGCTCGGGCCTGGTCAGTACTTGGATGGGAGACCGCCTGGGAATACCAGGTGCTGTAAGCTTTTGCATCTTTTACACACCAGAGGGCGACATATCACGAGTTTTAACTTTGGATACACGCAATTTCATCATTATTTCAGATTTGACTTCCCCAAATACACAGGCATACAATAGATCTTGTTCTCCAATGTAAACGGTCCCTAGTAACTAGGGTACATTCATAAATAAATTGAGCATCATGGCTAGAAGTGACTAAATGTTGCCTAATCTTTCTCATCGAGAAATGACAGAATTACAGCAACACAAAAAGGAACTCCACCGGACAAAGTTCAGTGCTCACAAGGAGCCTCATTCAACACACACGGTTCCATTCCCATTCATGCAAAGCACGAAAGTGTAAAACTTGGGAACATACTTGAGAGCAAGGATCACATTCAATCTCATTCAAGGCACGGATGTGAATGCAACAAGATGAAATTACTGAAATGATGCCTGCCCTCGAACTGTGATGATGGACTACCCGACTCGCCAATAATATTGGGTTCTGGTGTATTGAAATACAGGAGCTGCTGGATTTGTGTGTTTTCTTACCCCCTCACCATAGTTTGTCAAATGTTTAAACAACTGAACTTATATTCAAGGTTTGTTTCTCTTCATATGTTTTACTGGTTTACATTTGTCTCAGCAACCTGTTGAATGATTCTTCTGCTTTCAAAACAAAATGACAACAGGATGAATGCACACACTTGAAAATACAATACATGCAATGTTATGCATCATAGTGATGCAACCTCCTTTCAGTTTCATACTGCATGTCAATTTAAATCCTTACTGAAATGCACACCTTCTCAAGATTGCGCTTGACTGGCGTGTCAGGCACTCAATTACAGCTGTTTTATCAAGACAATGTGTTCGTTTTGTAATATATAGTTCCGGTCTGGTGTGGCACCCCAGCTAACGCACAACGTTGCCACAATGTTGCCACAACGTGGCGTGTTAGCAGGGACTGTCTGCGGCGCGCTGGTGTGTCCCGGGCTTTAGAGTAGAGAGACAGTTCAACTGTAAGTATGAACGGCAGAAACGGATATTGCCTTCCCTTTAAGTAGAGCGTCAGGGACAGCCTCCCTGGCTTACGGCCATACTAGCCTGAATACGCCCGATCTCGTCCGATCTCGGAAGCTAAGCAGGCTTGGGCCTGGTCAGTACTTGGATGGGAGACTGCCTGGAAATACCAGGTGCTGTAAGCTTTTGCATCTTTTACACACCAGAGGGCGACAAATCACGAGTTTTAACTTTGGATACACGCAATTTCATCATTATTTCAGATTTGACTTCCCCAAATACACAGGCATACAATAGATCTTGTTCTCCAACGTAAACGGTCCCTAGTAACTAGGGTACATTCGTAAATAAATTGAGCATCATGGCTAGAAGTGACTAAATGTTGCCTAATCTTTCTCATCGAGAAATGACACAATTACAGCAACACAAAAAGGAACTCCACCGGACAAAGTTCAGTGCTCACAAGGAGCTTCATTCAACACATACGGTTCCATTCCCATTCATGCAATGCACGAAAGTGTAAAACTTGGGAACATACTTGAGAGCAAAGATCACATTCAATCTCATTCAAGGCACGGATGTGAATGCAACGGGATGAAATTACTGAAATTATGCCTGCCCTCGAACTGTGATGATGGACTACCCGACTCGCCAATAATATTGGGTTCTGGTGTATTGAAGTACAGGAGCTGCTGGATTTGTGTGTTTTCTTACCCCCTCACCATAGTTTGTCAAATGTTTAAACAACTGAACTTATATTCAAGGTTTGTTTCTCTTCATATGTTTTACTGGTTTACATTTGTCTCAGCAACCTGTTGAATGATTCTTCTGCTTTCAAAACAAAATGACAACAGGATGAATGCACACACTTGAAAATACAATACATGCAATGTTATGCATCATAGTGATGCAACCTCCTTTCAGTTTCATACTGCATGTCAATTGAAATCCTTACTGAAATGCACACCTTCTCAAGATTGCGCTTGACTGGCGTGTCAGGCACTCAATTACAGCTGTTTTATCAAGACAATGTGTTCGTTTTGTAATATATAGTTCCGGTCTGGTGTGGCACCCCAGCTAACGCACAACGTTGCCACAACGTTTCGTGTTAGCAGGGACTGTCTGCGGCGCGCTGGTGTGTCCCGGACTTTAGAGTAGAGAGACAGTTCAATTGCAAGTATGAGCGGCAGAAACGGATATTGCCTTCCCTTTAAGTAGAGCGTCAGGGACAGCCTCCCTGGCTTACGGCCATACTAGCCTGAATACGCCCGATCTCGTCCGATCTCGGAAGCTAAGCAGGCTCGGGCCTGGTCAGTACTTGGATGGGAGACCGCCTGGGAATACCAGGTGCTGTAAGCTTTTGCATCTTTTACACACCAGAGGGCGACAAATCACGAGTTTTAACTTTGGATACACGCAATTTCATCATTATTTCAGATTTGACTTCCCCAAATACACAGGCATACAATAGATCTTGTTCTCCAACGTAAACGGTCCCTAGTAACTAGTGTACATTCGTAAATAAATTGAGCATCATGGCTAGAAGTGACTAAATGTTGCCTAATCTTTCTCATCGAGAAATGACACAATTACAGCAACACAAAAAGGAACTCCACCGGACAAAGTTCAGTGCTCACAAGGAGCCTCATTCAACACACACGGTTCCATTCCCATTCATGCAAAGCACGAAAGTGTAAAACTTGGGACAATACTTGAGAGCAAAGATCACATTCAATCTCATTCAAGGCACGGATGTGAATGCAACGGGATGAAATTACTGAAATGATGCCTGCCCTCGAACTGTGATGATGGACTACCCGACTCGCCAATAATATTGGGTTCTGGTGTATTGAAATACAGGAGCTGCTGGATTTGTGTGTTTTCTTACCCCCTCACCATAGTTTGTCAAATGTTTAAACAACTGAACTTATATTCAAGGTTTGTTTCTCTTCATATGTTTTACTGGTTTACATTTGTCTCAGCAACCTGTTGAATGATTCTTCTGCTTTCAAAACAAAATGACAACAGGATGAATGCACACACTTGAAAATACAATACATGCAATGTTATGCATCATAGTGATGCAACCTCCTTTCAGTTTCATACTGCATGTCAATTGAAATCCTTACTGAAATGCACACCTTCTCAAGATTGCGCTTGACTGGCGTGTCAGGCACTCAATTACAGCTGTTTTATCAAGACAATGTGTTCGTTTTGTAATATATAGTTCCGGTCTGGTGTGGCACCCCAGCTAACGCACAACGTTGCCACAATGTTGCCACAACGTGGCGTGTTAGCAGGGACTATCTGCGGCGCGCTGCTGTGTCCCGGGCTTTAGAGTAGAGAGACAGTTCAACTGTAAGTATGAACGGCAGAAACGGATATTGCCTTCCCTTTAAGTAGAGCGTCAGGGACAGCCTTTCTGGCTTACGGCCATACTAGCCTGAATACGCCCGATCTCGTCCGATCTCGGAAGCTAAGCAGGCTCGGGCCTGGTCAGTACTTGGATGGGAGACCGCCTGGGAATACCAGGTGCTGTAAGCTTTTGCATCTTTTACACACCAGAGGGCGACAAATCACGAGTTTTAACTTTGGATACACGCAATTTCATCATTATTTCAGATTTGACTTCCCCAAATACACAGGCATACAATAGATCTTGTTCTCCAACGTAAACGGTCCCTAGTAACTAGGGTACATTCATAAATAAATTGAGCATCATGGCTAGAAGTGACTAAATGTTGCCTAATCTTTCTCATCGAGAAATGACACAATTACAGCAACACAAAAAGGAACTCCACCGGACAAAGTTCAGTGCTCACAAGGAGCCTCATTCAACACACACGGTTCCATTCCCATTCATGCAAAGCACGAAAGTGTAAAACTTGGGAACATACTTGAGAGCAAAGATCACATTCAATCTCATTCAAGGCACGGATGTGAATGCAACGGGATGAAATTACTGAAATGATGCCTGCCCTCGAACTGTGATGATGGACTACCCGACTCGCCAATAATATTGGGTTCTGGTGTATTGAAATACAGGAGCTGCTGGATTTGTGTGTTTTCTTACCCCCTCACCATAGTTTGTCAAATGTTTAAACAACTGAACTTATATTCAAGGTTTGTTTCTCTTCATATGTTTTACTGGTTTACATTTGTCTCAGCAACCTCAGCAAAAATGATTCTTCTACTTTCAAAACAAAATGACAACAGGATGAATGCACACACTTGAAAATACAATACATGCAATGTTATGCATCATAGTGATGCAACCTCCTTTCAGTTTCATACTGCATGTCAATTGAAATCCTTACTGAAATGCACACCTTCTCAAGATTGCGCTTGACTGGCGTGTCAGGCACTCAATTACAGCTGTTTTATCAAGACAATGTGTTCGTTTTGTAAAATATAGTTCCGGTCTGGTGTGGCACCCCAGCTAACGCACAACGTTGCCACAATGTTGCCACAACGTGGCGTGTTAGCAGGGACTGTCTGCGGCGCGCTGGTGTGTCCCGGGCTTTAGAGTAGAGAGACAGTTCAACTGTAAGTATGAACGGCAGAAACGGATATTGCCTTCCCTTTAAGTAGAGCGTCAGGGACAGCCTCCCTGGCTTACGGCCATACTAGCCTGAATACGCCCGATCTCGTCCGATCTCGGAAGCCAAGCAGGCTCGGGCCTGGTCAGTACTTGGATGGGAGACCGCCTGGGAATACCAGGTGCTGTAAGCTTTTGCATCTTTTACACACCAGAGGGCGACAAATCACGAGTTTTAACTTTGGATACACGCAATTTCATCATTATTTCAGATTTGACTTCCCCAAATACACAGGCATACAATAGATCTTGTTCTCCAACGTAAACGGTCCCTAGTAACTAGGGTACATTCGTAAATAAATTGAGCATCATGGCTAGAAGTGACTAAATGTTGCCTAATCTTTCTCATCGAGAAATGACACAATTACAGCAACACAAAAAGGAACTCCACCGGACAAAGTTCAGTGCTCACAAGGAGCCTCATTCAACACACACGGTTCCATTCCCATTCATGCAAAGCACTAAAGTGTAAAACTTGGGAACATACTTGAGAGCAAAGATCACATTCAATCTCATTCAAGGCACGGATGTGAATGCAACGGGATGAAATTACTGAAATGATGCCTGCCCTCGAACTGTGATGATGGACTACCCGACTCGCCAATAATATTGGGTTCTGGTGTATTGAAATACAGGAGCTGCTGGATTTGTGTGTTTTCTTACCCCCTCACCATAGTTTGTCAAATGTTTAAACAACTGAACTTATATTCAAGGTTTGTTTCTCTTCATATGTTTTACTGGTTTACATTTGTCTCAGCAACCTGTTGAATGATTCTTCTGCTTTCAAAACAAAATGACAACAGGATGAATGCACACACTTGAAAATACAATACATGCAATGTTATGCATCATAGTGATGCAACCTCCTTTCAGTTTCATACTGCATGTCAATTGAAATCCTTACTGAAATGCACACCTTCTCAAGATTGCGCTTGAATGGCGTGTCAGGCACTCAATTACAGCTGTTTTATCAAGACAATGTGTTCGTTTTGTAATACATAGGTCTGGTGTGGCACCCCAGCTAACGCACAACGTTGCCACAACGTTTCGTGTTAGCAGGGACTGTCTGCGGCGTGCTGGTGTGTCCCGGACTTTAGAGTAGAGAGACAGTTCAACTGTAAGTATGAGCGGCAGAAACGGATATTGCCTTCCCTTTAAGTAGAGCGTCAGGGACAGCCTCCCTGGCTTACGGCCATACTAGCCTGAATACGCCCGATCTCGTCCGATCTCGGAAACTAAGCAGGCTCGGGCCTGGTCAGTACTTGGATGGGAGACCGCCTGGGAATACCAGGTGCTGTAAGCTTTTGCATCTTTTACACACCAGAGGGCGACAAATCACGAGTTTTAACTTTGGATACACGCAATTTCATCATTATTTCAGATTTGACTTCCCCAAATACACAGGCATACAATAGATCTTGTTCTCCAATGTAAACGGTCCCTAGTAACTAGGGTACATTCGTAAATAAATTGAGCATCATGGCTAGAAGTGACTAAATGTTGCCTAATCTTTCTCATCGAGAAATGACACAATTACAGCAACACAAAAAGGAACTCCACCGGACAAAGTTCAGTGCTCACAAGGAGCCTCATTCAACACACACGGTTCCATTCCCATTCATGCAAAGCACGAAAGTGTAAAACTTGGGAACATACTTGAGAGCAAAGATCACATTCAATCTCATTCAAGGCACGGATGTGAATGCAACGGGATGAAATTACTGAAATGATGCCTGCCCTCGAACTGTGATGATGGACTACCCGACTCGCCAATAATATTGGGTTCTGGTGTATTGAAATACAGGAGCTGCTGGATTTGTGTGTTTTCTTACCCCCTCACCATAGTTTGTCAAATGTTTAAACAACTGAACTTATATTCAAGGTTTGTTTCTCTTCATATGTTTTACTGGTTTACATTTGTCTCAGCAACCTGTTGAATGATTCTTCTGCTTTCAAAACAAAATGACAACAGGATGAATGCACACACTTGTAAAAACAATACATGCAATGTTATGCATCATAGTGATGCAACCTCCTTTCAGTTTCATACTGCATGTCAATTGAAATCCTTACTGAAATGCACACCTTCTCAAGATTGCGCTTGACTGGCGTGTCAGGCACTCAATTACAGCTGTTTTATCAAGACAATGTGTTCGTTTTGTAATATATAGTTCCGGTCTGGTGTGGCACCCCAGCTAACGCACAACGTTGCCACAATGTTGCCACAACGTGGCGTGTTAGCAGGGACTGTCTGCGGCGCGCTGGTGTGTCCCGGGCTTTAGAGTAGAGAGACAGTTCAACTGTAAGTATGAACGGCAGAAACGGATATTGCCTTCCCTTTAAGTAGAGCGTCAGGGACAGCATTCCTAGCTCACGGCCATACTAGCCTGAATACGCCCGATCTCGTCCGATCTCGGAAGCTAAGCAGGCTCGGGCCTGGTCAGTACTTGGATGGGAGACCGCCTGGGAATACCAGGTGCTGTAAGCTTTTGCATCTTTTACACACCAGAGGGCGACATATCACGAGTTTTAACTTTGGATACACGCAATTTCATCATTATTTCAGATTTGACTTCCCCAAATACACAGGCATACAATAGATCTTGTTCTCCAATGTAAACGGTCCCTAGTAACTAGGGTACATTCATAAATAAATTGAGCATCATGGCTAGAAGTGACTAAATGTTGCCTAATCTTTCTCATCGAGAAATGACAGAATTACAGCAACACAAAAAGGAACTCCACCGGACAAAGTTCAGTGCTCACAAGGAGCCTCATTCAACACACACGGTTCCATTCCCATTCATGCAAAGCATGAAAGTGTAAAACTTGGGAACATACTTGAGAGCAAAGATCACATTCAATCTCATTCAAGGCACGGATGTGAATGCAACAAGATGAAATTACTGAAATGATGCCTGCCCTCGAACTGTGATGATGGACTACCCGACTCGCCAATAATATTGGGTTCTGGTGTATTGAAATACAGGAGCTGCTGGATTTGTGTGTTTTCTTACCCCCTCACCATAGTTTGTCAAATGTTTAAACAACTGAACTTATATTCAAGGTTTGTTTCTCTTCATATGTTTTACTGGTTTACATTTGTCTCAGCAACCTGTTGAATGATTCTTCTGCTTTCAAAACAAAATGACAACAGGATGAATGCACACACTTGAAAATACAATACATGCAATGTTATGCATCATAGTGATGCAACCTCCTTTCAGTTTCATACTGCATGTCAATTTAAATCCTTACTGAAATGCACACCTTCTCAAGATTGCGCTTGACTGGCGTGTCAGGCACTCAATTACAGCTGTTTTATCAAGACAATGTGTTCGTTTTGTAATATATAGTTCCGGTCTGGTGTGGCACCCCAGCTAACGCACAACGTTGCCACAATGTTGCCACAACGTGGCGTGTTAGCAGGGACTGTCTGCGGCGCGCTGGTGTGTCCCGGGCTTTAGAGTAGAGAGACAGTTCAACTGTAAGTATGAACGGCAGAAACGGATATTGCCTTCCCTTTAAGTAGAGCGTCAGGGACAGCCTCCCTGGCTTACGGCCATACTAGCCTGAATACGCCCGATCTCGTCCGATCTCGGAAGCTAAGCAGGCTTGGGCCTGGTCAGTACTTGGATGGGAGACTGCCTGGAAATACCAGGTGCTGTAAGCTTTTGCATCTTTTACACACCAGAGGGCGACAAATCACGAGTTTTAACTTTGGATACACGCAATTTCATCATTATTTCAGATTTGACTTCCCCAAATACACAGGCATACAATAGATCTTGTTCTCCAACGTAAACGGTCCCTAGTAACTAGGGTACATTCGTAAATAAATTGAGCATCATGGCTAGAAGTGACTAAATGTTGCCTAATCTTTCTCATCGAGAAATGACACAATTACAGCAACACAAAAAGGAACTCCACCGGACAAAGTTCAGTGCTCACAAGGAGCTTCATTCAACACATACGGTTCCATTCCCATTCATGCAAAGCACGAAAGTGTAAAACTTGGGAACATACTTGAGAGCAAAGATCACATTCAATCTCATTCAAGGCACGGATGTGAATGCAACGGGATGAAATTACTGAAATTATGCCTGCCCTCGAACTGTGATGATGGACTACCCGACTCGCCAATAATATTGGGTTCTGGTGTATTGAAGTACAGGAGCTGCTGGATTTGTGTGTTTTCTTACCCCCTCACCATAGTTTGTCAAATGTTTAAACAACTGAACTTATATTCAAGGTTTGTTTCTCTTCATATGTTTTACTGGTTTACATTTGTCTCAGCAACCTGTTGAATGATTCTTCTGCTTTCAAAACAAAATGACAACAGGATGAATGCACACACTTGAAAATACAATACATGCAATGTTATGCATCATAGTGATGCAACCTCCTTTCAGTTTCATACTGCATGTCAATTGAAATCCTTACTGAAATGCACACCTTCTCAAGATTGCGCTTGACTGGCGTGTCAGGCACTCAATTACAGCTGTTTTATCAAGACAATGTGTTCGTTTTGTAATATATAGTTCCGGTCTGGTGTGGCACCCCAGCTAACGCACAACGTTGCCACAACGTTTCGTGTTAGCAGGGACTGTCTGCGGCGCGCTGGTGTGTCCCGGACTTTAGAGTAGAGAGACAGTTCAATTGCAAGTATGAGCGGCAGAAACGGATATTGCCTTCCCTTTAAGTAGAGCGTCAGGGACAGCCTCTCTGGCTTACGGCCATACTAGCCTGAATACGCCCGATCTCATCCGATCTCGGAAGCTAAGCAGGCTCGGGCCTGGTCAGTACTTGGATGGGAGACCGCCTGGGAATACCAGGTGCTGTAAGCTTTTGCATCTTTTACACACCAGAGGGCGACAAATCACGAGTTTTAACTTTGGATACACGCAATTTCATCATTATTTCAGATTTGACTTCCCCAAATACACAGGCATACAATAGATCTTGTTCTCCAACGTAAACGGTCCCTAGTAACTAGTGTACATTCGTAAATAAATTGAGCATCATGGCTAGAAGTGACTAAATGTTGCCTAATCTTTCTCATCGAGAAATGACACAATTACAGCAACACAAAAAGGAACTCCACCGGACAAAGTTCAGTGCTCACAAGGAGCCTCATTCAACACACACGGTTCCATTCCCATTCATGCAAAGCACGAAAGTGTAAAACTTGGGACAATACTTGAGAGCAAAGATCACATTCAATCTCATTCAAGGCACGGATGTGAATGCAACGGGATGAAATTACTGAAATGATGCCTGCCCTCGAACTGTGATGATGGACTACCCGACTCGCCAATAATATTGGGTTCTGGTGTATTGAAATACAGGAGCTGCTGGATTTGTGTGTTTTCTTACCCCCTCACCATAGTTTGTCAAATGTTTAAACAACTGAACTTATATTCAAGGTTTGTTTCTCTTCATATGTTTTACTGGTTTACATTTGTCTCAGCAACCTGTTGAATGATTCTTCTGCTTTCAAAACAAAATGACAACAGGATGAATGCACACACTTGAAAATACAATACATGCAATGTTATGCATCATAGTGATGCAACCTCCTTTCAGTTTCATACTGCATGTCAATTGAAATCCTTACTGAAATGCACACCTTCTCAAGATTGCGCTTGACTGGCGTGTCAGGCACTCAATTACAGCTGTTTTATCAAGACAATGTGTTCGTTTTGTAATATATAGTTCCGGTCTGGTGTGGCACCCCAGCTAACGCACAACGTTGCCACAATGTTGCCACAACGTGGCGTGTTAGCAGGGACTATCTGCGGCGCGCTGCTGTGTCCCGGGCTTTAGAGTAGAGAGACAGTTCAACTGTAAGTATGAACGGCAGAAACGGATATTGCCATCCCTTTAAGTAGAGCGTCAGGGACAGCCTCCCTGGCTTACGGCCATACTAGCCTGAATACGCCCGATCTCGTCCGATCTCGGAAACTAAGCAGGCTCGGGCCTGGTCAGTACTTGGATGGGAGACCGCCTGGGAATACCAGGTGCTGTAAGCTTTTGCATCTTTTACACACCAGAGGGCGACAAATCACGAGTTTTAACTTTGGATACACGCAATTTCATCATTATTTCAGATTTGACTTCCCCAAATACACAGGCATACAATAGATCTTGTTCTCCAATGTAAACGGTCCCTAGTAACTAGGGTACATTCGTAAATAAATTGAGCATCATGGCTAGAAGTGACTAAATGTTGCCTAATCTTTCTCATCGAGAAATGACACAATTACAGCAACACAAAAAGGAACTCCACCGGACAAAGTTCAGTGCTCACAAGGAGCCTCATTCAACACACACGGTTCCATTCCCATTCATGCAAAGCACGAAAGTGTAAAACTTGGGAACATACTTGAGAGCAAAGATCACATTCAATCTCATTCAAGGCACGGATGTGAATGCAACGGGATGAAATTACTGAAATGATGCCTGCCCTCGAACTGTGATGATGGACTACCCGACTCGCCAATAATATTGGGTTCTGGTGTATTGAAATACAGGAGCTGCTGGATTTGTGTGTTTTCTTACCCCCTCACCATAGTTTGTCAAATGTTTAAACAACTGAACTTATATTCAAGGTTTGTTTCTCTTCATATGTTTTACTGGTTTACATTTGTCTCAGCAACCTGTTGAATGATTCTTCTGCTTTCAAAACAAAATGACAACAGGATGAATGCACACACTTGTAAAAACAATACATGCAATGTTATGCATCATAGTGATGCAACCTCCTTTCAGTTTCATACTGCATGTCAATTGAAATCCTTACTGAAATGCACACCTTCTCAAGATTGCGCTTGACTGGCGTGTCAGGCACTCAATTACAGCTGTTTTATCAAGACAATGTGTTCGTTTTGTAATATATAGTTCCGGTCTGGTGTGGCACCCCAGCTAACGCACAACGTTGCCACAATGTTGCCACAACGTGGCGTGTTAGCAGGGACTGTCTGCGGCGCGCTGGTGTGTCCCGGGCTTTAGAGTAGAGAGACAGTTCAACTGTAAGTATGAACGGCAGAAACGGATATTGCCTTCCCTTTAAGTAGAGCGTCAGGGACAGCATTCCTAGCTCACGGCCATACTAGCCTGAATACGCCCGATCTCGTCCGATCTCGGAAGCTAAGCAGGCTCGGGCCTGGTCAGTACTTGGATGGGAGACCGCCTGGGAATACCAGGTGCTGTAAGCTTTTGCATCTTTTACACACCAGAGGGCGACATATCACGAGTTTTAACTTTGGATACACGCAATTTCATCATTATTTCAGATTTGACTTCCCCAAATACACAGGCATACAATAGATCTTGTTCTCCAATGTAAACGGTCCCTAGTAACTAGGGTACATTCATAAATAAATTGAGCATCATGGCTAGAAGTGACTAAATGTTGCCTAATCTTTCTCATCGAGAAATGACAGAATTACAGCAACACAAAAAGGAACTCCACCGGACAAAGTTCAGTGCTCACAAGGAGCCTCATTCAACACACACGGTTCCATTCCCATTCATGCAAAGCATGAAAGTGTAAAACTTGGGAACATACTTGAGAGCAAAGATCACATTCAATCTCATTCAAGGCACGGATGTGAATGCAACAAGATGAAATTACTGAAATGATGCCTGCCCTCGAACTGTGATGATGGACTACCCGACTCGCCAATAATATTGGGTTCTGGTGTATTGAAATACAGGAGCTGCTGGATTTGTGTGTTTTCTTACCCCCTCACCATAGTTTGTCAAATGTTTAAACAACTGAACTTATATTCAAGGTTTGTTTCTCTTCATATGTTTTACTGGTTTACATTTGTCTCAGCAACCTGTTGAATGATTCTTCTGCTTTCAAAACAAAATGACAACAGGATGAATGCACACACTTGAAAATACAATACATGCAATGTTATGCATCATAGTGATGCAACCTCCTTTCAGTTTCATACTGCATGTCAATTTAAATCCTTACTGAAATGCACACCTTCTCAAGATTGCGCTTGACTGGCGTGTCAGGCACTCAATTACAGCTGTTTTATCAAGACAATGTGTTCGTTTTGTAATATATAGTTCCGGTCTGGTGTGGCACCCCAGCTAACGCACAACGTTGCCACAATGTTGCCACAACGTGGCGTGTTAGCAGGGACTGTCTGCGGCGCGCTGGTGTGTCCCGGGCTTTAGAGTAGAGAGACAGTTCAACTGTAAGTATGAACGGCAGAAACGGATATTGCCTTCCCTTTAAGTAGAGCGTCAGGGACAGCCTCCCTGGCTTACGGCCATACTAGCCTGAATACGCCCGATCTCGTCCGATCTTGGAAGCTAAGCAGGCTTGGGCCTGGTCAGTACTTGGATGGGAGACTGCCTGGAAATACCAGGTGCTGTAAGCTTTTGCATCTTTTACACACCAGAGGGCGACAAATCACGAGTTTTAACTTTGGATACACGCAATTTCATCATTATTTCAGATTTGACTTCCCCAAATACACAGGCATACAATAGATCTTGTTCTCCAACGTAAACGGTCCCTAGTAACTAGGGTACATTCGTAAATAAATTGAGCATCATGGCTAGAAGTGACTAAATGTTGCCTAATCTTTCTCATCGAGAAATGACACAATTACAGCAACACAAAAAGGAACTCCACCGGACAAAGTTCAGTGCTCACAAGGAGCTTCATTCAACACATACGGTTCCATTCCCATTCATGCAAAGCACGAAAGTGTAAAACTTGGGAACATACTTGAGAGCAAAGATCACATTCAATCTCATTCAAGGCACGGATGTGAATGCAACGGGATGAAATTACTGAAATTATGCCTGCCCTCGAACTGTGATGATGGACTACCCGACTCGCCAATAATATTGGGTTCTGGTGTATTGAAGTACAGGAGCTGCTGGATTTGTGTGTTTTCTTACCCCCTCACCATAGTTTGTCAAATGTTTAAACAACTGAACTTATATTCAAGGTTTGTTTCTCTTCATATGTTTTACTGGTTTACATTTGTCTCAGCAACCTGTTGAATGATTCTTCTGCTTTCAAAACAAAATGACAACAGGATGAATGCACACACTTGAAAATACAATACATGCAATGTTATGCATCATAGTGATGCAACCTCCTTTCAGTTTCATACTGCATGTCAATTGAAATCCTTACTGAAATGCACACCTTCTCAAGATTGCGCTTGACTGGCGTGTCAGGCACTCAATTACAGCTGTTTTATCAAGACAATGTGTTCGTTTTGTAATATATAGTTCCGGTCTGGTGTGGCACCCCAGCTAACGCACAACGTTGCCACAACGTTTCGTGTTAGCAGGGACTGTCTGCGGCGCGCTGGTGTGTCCCGGACTTTAGAGTAGAGAGACAGTTCAATTGCAAGTATGAGCGGCAGAAACGGATATTGCCTTCCCTTTAAGTAGAGCGTCAGGGACAGCCTCTCTGGCTTACGGCCATACTAGCCTGAATACGCCCGATCTCATCCGATCTCGGAAGCTAAGCAGGCTCGGGCCTGGTCAGTACTTGGATGGGAGACCGCCTGGGAATACCAGGTGCTGTAAGCTTTTGCATCTTTTACACACCAGAGGGCGACAAATCACGAGTTTTAACTTTGGATACACGCAATTTCATCATTATTTCAGATTTGACTTCCCCAAATACACAGGCATACAATAGATCTTGTTCTCCAACGTAAACGGTCCCTAGTAACTAGTGTACATTCGTAAATAAATTGAGCATCATGGCTAGAAGTGACTAAATGTTGCCTAATCTTTCTCATCGAGAAATGACACAATTACAGCAACACAAAAAGGAACTCCACCGGACAAAGTTCAGTGCTCACAAGGAGCCTCATTCAACACACACGGTTCCATTCCCATTCATGCAAAGCACGAAAGTGTAAAACTTGGGACAATACTTGAGAGCAAAGATCACATTCAATCTCATTCAAGGCACGGATGTGAATGCAACGGGATGAAATTACTGAAATGATGCCTGCCCTCGAACTGTGATGATGGACTACCCGACTCGCCAATAATATTGGGTTCTGGTGTATTGAAATACAGGAGCTGCTGGATTTGTGTGTTTTCTTACCCCCTCACCATAGTTTGTCAAATGTTTAAACAACTGAACTTATATTCAAGGTTTGTTTCTCTTCATATGTTTTACTGGTTTACATTTGTCTCAGCAACCTGTTGAATGATTCTTCTGCTTTCAAAACAAAATGACAACAGGATGAATGCACACACTTGAAAATACAATACATGCAATGTTATGCATCATAGTGATGCAACCTCCTTTCAGTTTCATACTGCATGTCAATTGAAATCCTTACTGAAATGCACACCTTCTCAAGATTGCGCTTGACTGGCGTGTCAGGCACTCAATTACAGCTGTTTTATCAAGACAATGTGTTCGTTTTGTAATATATAGTTCCGGTCTGGTGTGGCACCCCAGCTAACGCACAACGTTGCCACAATGTTGCCACAACGTGGCGTGTTAGCAGGGACTATCTGCGGCGCGCTGCTGTGTCCCGGGCTTTAGAGTAGAGAGACAGTTCAACTGTAAGTATGAACGGCAGAAACGGATATTGCCTTCCCTTTAAGTAGAGCGTCAGGGACAGCCTTTCTGGCTTACGGCCATACTAGCCTGAATACGCCCGATCTCGTCCGATCTCGGAAGCTAAGCAGGCTCGGGCCTGGTCAGTACTTGGATGGGAGACCGCCTGGGAATACCAGGTGCTGTAAGCTTTTGCATCTTTTACACACCAGAGGGCGACAAATCACGAGTTTTAACTTTGGATACACGCAATTTCATCATTATTTCAGATTTGACTTCCCCAAATACACAGGCATACAATAGATCTTGTTCTCCAACGTAAACGGTCCCTAGTAACTAGGGTACATTCATAAATAAATTGAGCATCATGGCTAGAAGTGACTAAATGTTGCCTAATCTTTCTCATCGAGAAATGACACAATTACAGCAACACAAAAAGGAACTCCACCGGACAAAGTTCAGTGCTCACAAGGAGCCTCATTCAACACACACGGTTCCATTCCCATTCATGCAAAGCACGAAAGTGTAAAACTTGGGAACATACTTGAGAGCAAAGATCACATTCAATCTCATTCAAGGCACGGATGTGAATGCAACGGGATGAAATTACTGAAATGATGCCTGCCCTCGAACTGTGATGATGGACTACCCGACTCGCCAATAATATTGGGTTCTGGTGTATTGAAATACAGGAGCTGCTGGATTTGTGTGTTTTCTTACCCCCTCACCATAGTTTGTCAAATGTTTAAACAACTGAACTTATATTCAAGGTTTGTTTCTCTTCATATGTTTTACTGGTTTACATTTGTCTCAGCAACCTGTTGAATGATTCTTCTGCTTTCAAAACAAAATGACAACAGGATGAATGCACACACTTGAAAATACAATACATGCAATGTTATGCATCATAGTGATGCAACCTCCTTTCAGTTTCATACTGCATGTCAATTGAAATCCTTACTGAAATGCACACCTTCTCAAGATTGCGCTTGACTGGCGTGTCAGGCACTCAATTACAGCTGTTTTATCAAGACAATGTGTTCGTTTTGTAATATATAGTTCCGGTCTGGTGTGGCACCCCAGCTAACGCACAACGTTGCCACAACGTTTCGTGTTAGCAGGGACTGTCTGCGGCGCGCTGGTGTGTCCCGGACTTTAGAGTAGAGAGACAGTTCAACTGCAAGTATGAGCGGCAGAAACGGATATTGCCTTCCCTTTAAGTAGAGCGTCAGGGACAGCCTCCCTGGCTTACGGCCATACTAGCCTGAATACGCCCGATCTCGTCCGATCTCGGAAGCTAAGCAGGCTCGGGCCTGGTCAGTACTTGGATGGGAGACCGCCTGGGAATACCAGGTGCTGTAAGCTTTTGCATCTTTTACACACCAGAGGGCGACAAATCACGAGTTTTAACTTTGGATACACGCAATTTCATCATTATTTCAGATTTGACTTCCCCAAATACACAGGCATACAATAGATCTTGTTCTCCAACGTAAACGGTCCCTAGTAACTAGGGTACATTCGTAAATAAATTGAGCATCATGGCTAGAAGTGACTAAATGTTGCCTAATCTTTCTCATCGAGAAATTACACAATTACAGCAACACAAAAAGGAACTCCACCGGACAAAGTTCAGTGCTCACAAGGAGCCTCATTCAACACACACGGTTCCATTCCCATTCATGCAAAGCACGAAAGTGTAAAACTTGGGAACATACTTGAGAGCAAAGATCACATTCAATCTCATTCAAGGCACGGATGTGAATGCAACGGGATGAAATTACTGAAATGATGCCTGCCCTCGAACTGTGATGATGGACTACCCGACTCGCCAATAATATTGGGTTCTGGTGTATTGAAATACAGGAGCTGCTGGATTTGTGTGTTTTCTTACCCCCTCACCATAGTTTGTCAAATGTTTAAACAACTGAACTTATATTCAAGGTTTGTTTCTCTTCATATGTTTTACTGGTTTACATTTGTCTCAGCAACCTGTTGAATGATTCTTCTGCTTTCAAAACAAAATGACAACAGGATGAATGCACACACTTGAAAATACAATACATGCAATGTTATGCATCATAGTGATGCAACCTCCTTTCAGTTTCATACTGCATGTCAATTGAAATCCTTACTGAAATGCACACCTTCTCAAGATTGCGCTTGACTGGCGTGTCAGGCACTCAATTACAGCTGTTTTATCAAGACAATGTGTTCGTTTTGTAATATATAGTTCCGGTCTGGTGTGGCACCCCAGCTAACGCACAACGTTGCCACAATGTTGCCACAACGTGGCGTGTTAGCAGGGACTATCTGCGGCGCGCTGCTGTGTCCCGGGCTTTAGAGTAGAGAGACAGTTCAACTGTAAGTATGAACGGCAGAAACGGATATTGCCTTCCCTTTAAGTAGAGCGTCAGGGACAGCCTTTCTGGCTTACGGCCATACTAGCCTGAATACGCCCGATCTCGTCCGATCTCGGAAGCTAAGCAGGCTCGGGCCTGGTCAGTACTTGGATGGGAGACCGCCTGGGAATACCAGGTGCTGTAAGCTTTTGCATCTTTTACACACCAGAGGGCGACAAATCACGAGTTTTAACTTTGGATACACGCAATTTCATCATTATTTCAGATTTGACTTCCCCAAATACACAGGCATACAATAGATCTTGTTCTCCAACGTAAACGGTCCCTAGTAACTAGGGTACATTCATAAATAAATTGAGCATCATGGCTAGAAGTGACTAAATGTTGCCTAATCTTTCTCATCGAGAAATGACACAATTACAGCAACACAAAAAGGAACTCCACCGGACAAAGTTCAGTGCTCACAAGGAGCCTCATTCAACACACACGGTTCCATTCCCATTCATGCAAAGCACGAAAGTGTAAAACTTGGGAACATACTTGAGAGCAAAGATCACATTCAATCTCATTCAAGGCACGGATGTGAATGCAACGGGATGAAATTACTGAAATGATGCCTGCCCTCGAACTGTGATGATGGACTACCCGACTCGCCAATAATATTGGGTTCTGGTGTATTGAAATACAGGAGCTGCTGGATTTGTGTGTTTTCTTACCCCCTCACCATAGTTTGTCAAATGTTTAAACAACTGAACTTATATTCAAGGTTTGTTTCTCTTCATATGTTTTACTGGTTTACATTTGTCTCAGCAACCTCAGCAAAAATGATTCTTCTACTTTCAAAACAAAATGACAACAGGATGAATGCACACACTTGAAAATACAATACATGCAATGTTATGCATCATAGTGATGCAACCTCCTTTCAGTTTCATACTGCATGTCAATTGAAATCCTTACTGAAATGCACACCTTCTCAAGATTGCGCTTGACTGGCGTGTCAGGCACTCAATTACAGCTGTTTTATCAAGACAATGTGTTCGTTTTGTAATA
>NW_027102996.1:147500-167500 GCF_036373705.1 Amia ocellicauda | reverse complement strand
AGACCGCCTGGGAATACCAGGTGCTGTAAGCTTTTGCATCTTTTACACACCAGAGGGCGACAAATCACGAGTTTTAACTTTGGATACTCGCAATTTCATCATTATTTCAGATTTGACTTCCCCAAATACACAGGCATACAATAGATCTTGTTCTCCAACGTAAACGGTCCCTAGTAACTAGGGTACATTCGTAAATAAATTGAGCATCATGGCTAGAAGTGACTAAATGTTGCCTAATCTTTCTCATCGAGAAATTACACAATTACAGCAACACAAAAAGGAACTCCACCGGACAAAGTTCAGTGCTCACAAGGAGCCTCATTCAACACACACGGTTCCATTCCCATTCATGCAAAGCACGAAAGTGTAAAACTTGGGAACATACTTGAGAGCAAAGATCACATTCAATCTCATTCAAGGCACGGATGTGAATGCAACGGGATGAAATTACTGAAATGATGCCTGCCCTCGAACTGTGATGATGGACTACCCGACTCGCCAATAATATTGGGTTCTGGTGTATTGAAATACAGGAGCTGCTGGATTTGTGTGTTTTCTTACCCCCTCACCATAGTTTGTCAAATGTTTAAACAACTGAACTTATATTCAAGGTTTGTTTCTCTTCATATGTTTTACTGGTTTACATTTGTCTCAGCAACCTGTTGAATGATTCTTCTGCTTTCAAAACAAAATGACAACAGGATGAATGCACACACTTGAAAATACAATACATGCAATGTTATGCATCATAGTGATGCAACCTCCTTTCAGTTTCATACTGCATGTCAATTGAAATCCTTACTGAAATGCACACCTTCTCAAGATTGCGCTTGACTGGCGTGTCAGGCACTCAATTACAGCTGTTTTATCAAGACAATGTGTTCGTTTTGTAATATATAGTTCCGGTCTGGTGTGGCACCCCAGCTAACGCACAACGTTGCCACAACGTTTCGTGTTAGCAGGGACTGTCTGCGGCGCGCTGGTGTGTCCCGGACTTTAGAGTAGAGAGACAGTTCAACTGCAAGTATGAGCGGCAGAAACGGATATTGCCTTCTCTTTAAGTAGAGCGTCAGGGACAGCCTCCCTGGCTTACGGCCATACTAGCCTGAATACGCCCGATCTCGTCCGATCTCGGAAGCTAAGCAGGCTCGGGCCTGGTCAGTACTTGGATGGGAGACCACCTGGGAAAACCAGGTGCTGTAAGCTTTTGCATCTTTTACACACCAGAGGGCGACAAATCACGAGTTTTAACTTTGGATACACGCAATTTCATCATTATTTCAGATTTGACTTCCCCAAATACACAGGCATACAATAGATCTTGTTCTCCAACGTAAACGGTCCCTAGTAACTAGGGTACATTCGTAAATAAATTGAGCATCATGGCTAGAAGTGACTAAATGTTGCCTAATCTTTCTCATCGAGAAATGACACAATTACAGCAACACAAAAAGGAACTCCACCGGACAGAGTTCAGTGCTCACAAGGAGCCTCATTCAACACACACGGTTCCATTCCCATTCATGCAAAGCACGAAAGTGTAAAACTTGGGAACATACTTGAGAGCAAAGATCACATTCAATCTCATTCAAGGCACGGATGTGAATGCAACGGGATGAAATTACTGAAATGATGCCTGCCCTCGAACTGTGATGATGGACTACCCGACTCGCCAATAATATTGGGTTCTGGTGTATTGAAATACAGGAGCTGCTGGATTTGTGTGTTTTCTTACCCCCTCACCATAGTTTGTCAAATGTTTAAACAACTGAACTTATATTCAAGGTTTATTTCTCTTCATATGTTTTACTGGTTTACATTTGTCTCAGCAATCTGTTGAATGATTCTTCTGCTTTCAAAACAAAATGACAACAGGATGAATGCACACACTTGAAAATACAATACATGCAATGTTATGCATCATAGTGATGCAACCTCCTTTCAGTTTCATACTGCATGTCAATTGATATCCTTACTGAAATGCACACCTTCTCAAGATTGCGCTTGACTGGCGTGTCAGGCACTCAATTACAGCTGTTTTATCAAGACAATGTGTTCGTTTTGTAAAATATAGTTCCGGTCTGGTGTGGCACCCCAGCTAACGCACAACGTTGCCACAACGTGGCATATTAGCAGGGACTGTCTGCGGCGCGCTGGTGTGTCCCGGGCTTTAGAGTAGAGAGACAGTTCAACTGTAAGTATGAACGGCAGAAACGGATATTGCCATCCCTTTAAGTAGAGCGTCAGGGACAGCCTCCCTGGCTTACGGCCATACTAGCCTGAATACGCCCGATCTCGTCCGATCTCGGAAGCTAAGCAGGCTCGGGCCTGGTCAGTACTTGGATGGGAGACCGCCTGGGGAATACCAGGTGCTGTAAGCTTTTGCATCTTTTACACACCAGAGCGCGACAAATCACGAGTTTTAACTTTGGATACACGCAATTTCATCATTATTTCAGATTTGACTTCCCCAAATACACAGGCATACAATAGATCTTGTTCTCCAACGTAAACGGTCCCTAGTAACTAGGGTACATTCGTAAATAAATTGAGCATCATGGCTAGAAGTGACTAAATGTTGCCTAATCTTTCTCATCGAGAAATGACACAATTACAGCAACACAAAAAGGAACTCCACCGGACAAAGATCAGTGCTCACAAGGAGCCTCATTCAACACACACGGTTCCATTCCCATTCATGCAAAGCACGAAAATGTAAAACTTGGGAACATACTTGAGAGCAAAGATCACATTCAATCTCATTCAAGGCACGGATGTGAATGCAACGGGATGAAATTACTGAAATGATGCCTGCCCTCGAACTGTGATGATGGACTACCCGACTCGCCAATAATATTGGGTTCTGGTGTATTGAAATACAGGAGCTGCTGGATTTGTGTGTTTTCTTACCCCCTCACCATAGTTTGTCAAATGTTTAAACAACTGAACTTATATTCAAGGTTTGTTTCTCTTCATATGTTTTACTGGTTTACATTTGTCTCAGCAACCTGTTGAATGATTCTTCTGCTTTCAAAACAAAATGACAACAGGATGAATGCACACACTTGAAAATACAATACATGCAATGTTATGCATCATAGTGATGCAACCTCCTTTCAGTTTCATACTGCACGTCAATTGAAATCCTTACTGAAATGCACACCTTCTCAAGATTGCGCTTGACTGGCATGTCAGGCACTCAATTACAGCTGTATTATCAAGACAATGTGTTCGTTTTGTAAAATATAGTTCCGGTCTGGTGTGGCACCCCAGCTAACGCACAACGTTGCCACAATGTTGCCACAACGTGGCGTCTTAGCAGGGACTGTCTGCGGCGCGCTGGTGTGTCCCGGGCTTTAGAGTAGAGAGACAGTTCAACTGTAAGTATGAACGGCAGAAACGGATATTGCCTTCCCTTTAAGTAGAGCGTCAGGGACAGCATTCCTGGCTTACGGCCATACTAGCCTGAATACGCCCGATCTCGTCCGATCTCGGAAGCTAAGCAGGCTCGGGCCTGGTCAGTACTTGCATGGGAGACCGCCTGGGAATACCAGGTGCTGTAAGCTTTTGCATCTTTTACACACCAGAGGGCGACAAATCACGAGTTTTAACTTTGGATACACGCAATTTCATCATTATTTCAGATTTGACTTCCCCAAATACACAGGCATACAATAGATCTTGTTCTCCAACGTAAACGGTCCCTAGTAACTAGGGTACATTCGTAAATAAATTGAGCATCATGGCTAGAAGTTACTAAATGTTGCCTAATCTTTCTCATCGAGAAATGACACAATTACAGCAACACAAAAAGGAACTCCACCGGACAAAGTTCAGTGCTCACAAGGAGCCTCATTCAACACACACGGTTCCATTCCCATTCATGCAAAGCACGAAAGTGTAAAACTTGGGAACATACTTGAGAGCAAAGATCACATTCAATCTCATTCAAGGCACGGATGTGAATGCAACGGGATGAAATTACTGAAATGATGCCTGCCCTCGAACTGTGATGATGGACTACCCGACTCGCCAATAATATTGTGTTTTGGTGTATTGAAATACAGGAGCTGCTGGATTTGTGTGTTTTCTTACCCCCTCACCATAGTTTGTCAAATGTTTAAACAACTGAACTTATATTCAAGGTTTGTTTCTCTTCATATGTTTTACTGGTTTACATTTGTCTCAGCAACCTGTTGAATGATTCTTCTGCTTTCAAAACAAAATGACAACAGGATGAATGCACACACTTGAAAATACAATACATGCAATGTTATGCATCATAGTGATGCAACCTCCTTTCAGTTTCATACTGTATGTCAATTGAAATCCTTATTGAAATGCACACCTTCTCAAGATTGAGCTTGACTGGCGTGTCAGGCACTCAATTACAGCTGTATTATCAAGACAATGTGTTCGTTTTGTAATATATAGTTCCGGTCTGGTGTGGCACCCCAGCTAACGCACAACGTTGCCACAATGTTGCCACAACGTGGCGTGTTAGCAGGGACTGTCTGCGGCGCGCTGGTGTGTCCCGGGCTTTAGAGTAGAGAGACAGTTCAACTGTAAGTATGAACGGCAGAAACGGATATTGCCTTCCCTTTAAGTAGAGCGTCAGGGACAGCCTCCCTGGCTTACGGCCATACTAGCCTGAATACGCCCGATCTCGTCCGATCTCGGAAGCTAAGCAGGCTCGGGCCTGGTCAGTACTTGGATGGGAGACCGCCTGGGAATACCAGGTGCTGTAAGCTTTTGCATCTTTTACACACCAGAGCGCGACAAATCACGAGTTTTAACTTTGGATACACGCAATTTCATCATTATTTCAGATTTGACTTCCCCAAATACACAGGCATACAATAGATCTTGTTCTCCAACGTAAACGGTCCCTAGTAAATAGGGTACATTCGTAAATAAATTGAGCATCATGGCTAGAAGTGACTAAATGTTGCCTAATCTTTCTCATCGAGAAATGACACAATTACAGCAACACAAAAAGGAACTCCACCGGACAAAGATCAGTGCTCACAAGGAGCCTCATTCAACACACACGGTTCCATTCCCATTCATGCAAAGCACGAAAGTGTAAAACTTGGGAACATACTTGAGAGCAAAGATCACATTCAATCTCATTCAAGGCACGGATGTGAATGCAACGGGATGAAATTACTGAAATGATGCCTGCCCTCGAACTGTGATGATGGACTACCCGACTCGCCAATAATATTGGGTTCTGGTGTATTGAAATACAGGAGCTGCTGGATTTGTGTGTTTTCTTACCCCCTCACCATAGTTTGTCAAATGTTTAAACAACTGAACTTATATTCAAGGTTTGTTTCTCTTCATATGTTTTACTGGTTTACATTTGTCTCAGCAACCTGTTGAATGATTCTTCTGCTTTCAAAACAAAATGACAACAGGATGAATGCACACACTTGAAAATACAATACATGCAATGTTATGCATCATAGTGATGCAACCTCCTTTCAGTTTCATACTGCATGTCAATTGAAATCCTTACTGAAATGCACACCTTCTCAAGATTGCGCTTGACTGGCGTGTCAGGCACTCAATTACAGCTGTTTTATCAAGACAAATGTGTTCGTTTTGTAAAATATAGTTCCGGTCTGGTGTGGCACCCCAGCTAACGCACAACGTTGCCACAACGTTTCGTGTTAGCAGGGACTGTCTGCGGCGCGCTGGTGTGTCCCGGGCTTTAGAGTAGAGAGACAGTTCAACTGTAAGTATGAACGGCAGAAACGGATATTGCCTTCCCTTTAAGTAGAGCGTCAGGGACAGCCTCCCTGGCTTACGGCCATACTAGCCTGAATACGCCCGATCTCGTCCGATCTCGGAAGCTAAGCAGGCTCGGGCCTGGTCAGTACTTGGATGGGAGACCGCCTGGGAATACCAGGTGCTGTAAGCTTTTGCATCTTTTACACACCAGAGCGCGACAAATCACGAGTTTTAACTTTGGATACACGCAATTTCATCATTATTTCAGATTTGACTTCCCCAAATACACAGGCATACAATAGATCTTGTTCTCCAACGTAAACGGTCCCTAGTAACTAGGGTACATTCGTAAATAAATTGAGCATCATGGCTAGAAGTGACTAAATGTTGCCTAATCTTTCTCATCGAGAAATGACACAATTACAGCAACACAAAAAGGAACTCCACCGGACAAAGATCAGTGCTCACAAGGAGCCTCATTCAACACACACGGTTCCATTCCCATTCATGCAAAGCACGATAGTGTAAAACTTGGGAACATACTTGAGAGCAAAGATCACATTCAATCTCATTCAAGGCACGGATGTGAATGCAACGGGATGAAATTACTGAAATGATGCCTGCCCTCGAACTGTGATGATGGACTACCCGACTCGCCAATAATATTGGGTTCTGGTGTATTGAAATACAGGAGCTGCTGGATTTGTGTGTTTTCTTACCCCCTCACCATAGTTTGTCAAATGTTTAAACAACTGAACTTATATTCAAGGTTTGTTTCTCTTCATATGTTTTACTGGTTTACATTTGTCTCAGCAACCTGTTGAATGATTCTTCTGCTTTCAAAACAAAATGACAACAGGATGAATGCACACACTTGAAAATACAATACATGCAATGTTATGCATCATAGTGATGCAACCTCCTTTCAGTTTCATACTGCATGTCAATTGAAATCCTTACTGAAATGCACACCTTCTCAAGATTGCGCTTGACTGGCGTGTCAGGCACTCAATTACAGCTGTTTTATCAAGACAAATGTGTTCGTTTTGTAAAATATAGTTCCGGTCTGGTGTGGCACCCCAGCTAACGCACAACGTTGCCACAACGTTTCGTGTTAGCAGGGACTGTCTGCGGCGCGCTGGTGTGTCCCGGGCTTTAGAGTAGAGAGACAGTTCAACTGTAAGTATGAACGGCAGAAACGGATATTGCCTTCCCTTTAAGTAGAGCGTCAGGGACAGCCTCCCTGGCTTACGGCCATACTAGCCTGAATACGCCCGATCTCGTCCGATCTCGGAAGCTAAGCAGGCTCGGGCCTGGTCAGTACTTGGATGGGAGACCGCCTGGGAATACCAGGTGCTGTAAGCTTTTGCATCTTTTACACACCAGAGCGCGACAAATCACGAGTTTTAACTTTGGATACACGCAATTTCATCATTATTTCAGATTTGACTTCCCCAAATACACAGGCATACAATAGATCTTGTTCTCCAACGTAAACGGTCCCTAGTAACTAGGGTACATTCGTAAATAAATTGAGCATCATGGCTAGAAGTGACTAAATGTTGCCTAATCTTTCTCATCGAGAAATGACACAATTACAGCAACACAAAAAGGAACTCCACCGGACAAAGATCAGTGCTCACAAGGAGCCTCATTCAACACACACGGTTCCATTCCCATTCATGCAAAGCACGATAGTGTAAAACTTGGGAACATACTTGAGAGCAAAGATCACATTCAATCTCATTCAAGGCACGGATGTGAATGCAACGGGATGAAATTACTGAAATGATGCCTGCCCTCGAACTGTGATGATGGACTACCCGACTCGCCAATAATATTGGGTTCTGGTGTATTGAAATACAGGAGCTGCTGGATTTGTGTGTTTTCTTACCCCCTCACCATAGTTTGTCAAATGTTTAAACAACTGAACTTATATTCAAGGTTTGTTTCTCTTCATATGTTTTACTGGTTTACATTTGTCTCAGCAACCTGTTGAATGATTCTTCTGCTTTCAAAACAAAATGACAACAGGATGAATGCACACACTTGAAAATACAATACATGCAATGTTATGCATCATAGTGATGCAACCTCCTTTCAGTTTCATACTGCATGTCAATTGAAATCCTTACTGAAATGCACACCTTCTCAAGATTGCGCTTGACTGGCGTGTCAGGCACTCAATTACAGCTGTATTATCAAGACAATATGTTCGTTTTGTAATATATAGTTCCGGTCTGGTGTGGCACCCCAGCTAACGCACAACGTTGCCACAACGTTTCGTGTTAGCAGGGACTGTCTGCGGCGCGCTGGTGTGTCCCGGACTTTAGAGTAGAGAGAGAGTTCAACTGCAAGTATGAGCGGCAGAAACGGATATTGCCTTCCCTTTAAGTAGAGCGTCAGGGACAGCCTCCCTGGCTTACGGCCATACTAGCCTGAATACGCCCGATCTCGTCCGATCTCGGAAGCTAAGCAGGCTCGGGCCTGGTCAGTACTTGGATGGGAGACCGCCTGGGAATACCAGGTGCTGTAAGCTTTTGCATCTTTTACACACCAGAGGGCGACAAATCACGAGTTTTAACTTTGGATACACGCAATTTCATCATTATTTCAGATTTGACTTCCCCAAATACACAGGCATACAATAGATCTTGTTCTCCAACGTAAACGGTCCCTAGTAACTAGGGTACATTCGTAAATAAATTGAGCATCATGGCTAGAAGTGACTAAATGTTGCCTAATCTTTCTCATCGAGAAATGACACAATTACAGCAACACAAAAAGGAACTCCACCGGACAAAGTTCAGTGCTCACAAGGAGCCTCATTCAACACACACGGTTCCATTCCCATTCATGCAAAGCACGAAAGTGTAAAACTTGGGAACATACTTGAGAGCAAAGATCACATTCAATCTCATTCAAGGCACGGATGTGAATGCAACGGGATGAAATTACTGAAATGATGCCTGCCCTCGAACTGTGATGATGGACTACCCGACTCGCCAATAATATTGGGTTCTGGTGTATTGAAATACAGGAGCTGCTGGATTTGTGTGTTTTCTTACCCCCTCACCATAGTTTGTCAAATGTTTAAACAACTGAACTTATATTCAAGGTTTGTTTCTCTTCATATGTTTTACTGGTTTACATTTGTCTCAGCAACCTGTTGAATGATTCTTCTGCTTTCAAAACAAAATGACAACAGGATGAATGCACACACTTGAAAATACAATACATGCAATGTTATGCATCATAGTGATGCAACCTCCTTTCAGTTTCATACTGCATGTCAATAGAAATCCTTACTGAAATGCACACCTTCTCAAGATTGCGCTTGACTGGCGTGTCAGGCACTCAATTACAGCTGTTTTATCAAGAGAATGTGTTCGTTTTGTAATATATAGTTCCGGTCTGGTGTGGCACCCCAGCTAACGCACAACGTTGCCACAATGTTGCCACAACGTGGCGTGTTAGCAGGGACTGTCTGCGGCGCGCTGGTGTGTCCCGGGCTTTAGAGTAGAGAGACAGTTCAACTGTAAGTATGAACGGCAGAAACGGATATTGCCTTCCCTTTAAGTAGAGCGTCAGGGACAGCCTCCCTGGCTTACGGCCATACTAGCCTGAATACGCCCGATCTCGTCCGATCTCGGAAGCTAAGCAGGCTCGGCCTGGTCAGTACTTGGATGGGAGACCGCCTGGGAATACCAGGTGCTGTAAGCTTTTGCATCTTTTACACACCAGAGGGCGACAAATCACGAGTTTTAACTTTGGATACACGCAATTTCATCATTATTTCAGATTTGACTTCCCCAAATACACAGGCATACAATAGATCTTGTTCTCCAACGTAAACGGTCCCTAGTAACTAGGGTACATTCGTAAATAAATTGAGCATCATGGCTAGAAGTGACTAAATGTTGCCTAATCTTTCTCATCGAGAAATGACACAATTACAGCAACACAAAAAGGAACTCCACCGGACAAAGTTCAGTGCTCACAAGGAGCTTCATTCAACACACACGGTTCCATTCCCATTCATGCAAAGCACGAAAGTGTAAAACTTGGGAACATACTTGAGAGCAAAGATCACATTCAATCTCATTCAAGGCACGGATGTGAATGCAACGGGATGAAATTACTGAAATGATGCCTGCCCTCGAACTGTGATGATGGACTACCCGACTTGCCAATAATATTGGGTTCTGGTGTATTGAAATACAGGAGCTGCTGGATTTGTGTGTTTTCTTACCCCCTCACCATAGTTTGTCAAATGTTTAAACAACTGAACTTATATTCAAGGTTTGTTTCTCTTCATATGTTTTACTGGTTTACATTTGTCTCAGCAACCTGTTGAATGATTCTTCTGCTTTCAAAACAAAATGACAACAGGATGAATGCACACACTTGAAAATACAATACATGCAATGTTATGCATCATAGTGATGCAACCTCCTTTCAGTTTCATACTGCATGTCAATTGAAATCCTTACTGAAATGCACACCTTCTCAAGATTGCGCTTGACTGGCGTGTCAGGCACTCAATTACAGCTGTTTTATCAAGACAATGTGTTCGTTTTGTAATATATAGTTCCGGTCTGGTGTGGCACCCCAGCTAACGCACAACGTTGCCACAACGTTTCGTGTTAGCAGGGACTGTCTGCGGCGCGCTGGTGTGTCCCGGACTTTAGAGTAGAGAGACAGTTCAATTGCAAGTATGAGCGGAAGAAACGGATATTGCCTTCCCTTTAAGTAGAGCGTCAGGGACAGCCTCCCTGGCTTACGGCCATACTAGCCTGAATACGCCCGATCTCGTCCGATCTCGGAAGCTAAGCAGGCTCGGGCCTGGTCAGTACTTGGATGGGAGACCGCCTGGGAATACCAGGTGCTGTAAGCTTTTGCATCTTTTACACACCAGAGGGCGACAAATCACGAGTTTTAACTTTGGATACACGCAATTTCATCATTATTTCAGATTTTACTTCCCCAAATACACAGGCATAGAATAGATCTTGTTCTCCAACGTAAACGGTCCCTAGTAACTAGTGTACATTCGTAAATAAATTGAGCATCATGGCTAGAAGTGACTAAATGTTGCCTAATCTTTCTCATCGAGAAATGACACAATTACAGCAACACAAAAAGGAACTCCACCGGACAAAGTTCAGTGCTCACAAGGAGCCTCATTCAACACACACGGTTCCATTCCCATTCATGCAAAGCACGAAAGTGTAAAACTTGGGAACATACTTGAGAGCAAAGATCACATTCAATCTCATTCAAGGCACGGATGTGAATGCAACGGGATGAAATTACTGAAATGATGCCTGCCCTCGAACTGTGATGATGGACTACCCGACTCGCCAATAATATTGGGTTCTGGTGTATTGAAATACAGGAGCTGCTGGATTTGTGTGTTTTCTTACCCCCTCACCATAGTTTGTCAAATGTTTAAACAACTGAACTTATATTCAAGGTTTGTTTCTCTTCATATGTTTTACTGGTTTACATTTGTCTCAGCAACCTGTTGAATGATTCTTCTGCTTTCAAAACAAAATGACAACAGGATGAATGCACACACTTGAAAATACAATACATGCAATGTTATGCATCATAGTGATGCAACCTCCTTTCAGTTTCATACTGCATGTCAATTGAAATCCTTACTGAAATGCACACCTTCTCAAGATTGCGCTTGACTGGCGTGTCAGGCACTCAATTACAGCTGTTTTATCAAGACAATGTGTTTTTTTTGTAAAATATAGTTCCGGTCTGGTGTGGCACCCCAGCTAACGCACAACGTTGCCACAATGTTGCCACAACGTGGCATGTTAGCAGGGACTGTCTGCGGCGCGCTGCTGTGTCCCGGGCTTTAGAGTAGAGAGACAGTTCAACTGTAAGTATGAACGGCAGAAACGGATATTGCCTTCCCTTTAAGTACAGCATCAGGGACAGCCTCCCTGGCTTACGGCCATACTAGCCTGAATACGCCCGATCTCGTCCGATCTCGGAAGCTAAGCAGGCTCGGGCCTGGTCAGTACTTGGATGGGAGACCGCCTGGGAATACCAGGTGCTGTAAGCTTTTGCATCTTTTACACACCAAAGGGCGACAAATCACAAGTTTTAACTTTGGATACACGCAATTTCATCATTATTTCAGATTTGACTTCCCCAAATACACAGGCATACAATAGATCTTGTTCTCCAACGTAAACGGTCCCTAGTAACTAGTGTACATTTGTAAATAAATTGAGCATCATGGCTAGAAGTGACTAAATGTTGCCTAATCTTTCTCATCGAGAAATGACACAATTACAGCAACACAAAAAGGAACTCCACCGGACAAAGTTCAGTGCTCACAAGGAGCCTCATTCAACACACACGGTTCCATTCCCATTCATGCAAAGCACGAAAGTGTAAAACTTGGGAACATACTTGAGAGCAAAGATCACATTCAATCTCATTCAAGGCACGGATGTGAATGCAACGGGATGAAATTACTGAAATGATGCCTGCCCTCGAACTGTGATGATGGACTACCCGACTCGCCAATAATATTGGGTTCTGGTGTATTGAAATACAGGAGCTGCTGGATTTGTGTGTTTTCTTACCCCCTCACCATAGTTTGTCAAATGTTTAAACAACTGAACTTATATTCAAGGTTTGTTTCTCTTCATATGTTTTACTGGTTTACATTTGTCTCAGCAACCTGTTGAATGATTCTTCTGCTTTCAAAACAAAATGACAACAGGATGAATGCACACACTTGAAAATACAATACATGCAATGTTATGCATCATAGTGATGCAACCTCCTTTCAGTTTCATACTGCATGTCAATTGAAATCCTTACTGAAATGCACACCTTCTCAAGATTGCGCTTGACTGGCGTGTCAGGCACTCAATTACAGCTGTTTTATCAAGACAATGTGTTCGTTTTGTAATATATAGTTCCGGTCTGGTGTGGCACCCCAGCTAACGCACAACGTTGCCACAATGTTGCCACAACGTGGCGTGTTAGCAGGGACTGTCTGCGGCGCGCTGGTGTGTCCCGGGCTTTAGAGTAGAGAGACAGTTCAACTGTAAGTATGAACGGCAGAAACGGATATTGCCTTCCCTTTAAGTAGCGCGTCAGGGACAGCCTCCCTGGCTTACGGCCATACTAGCCTGAATACGCCCGATCTCGTCCGATCTCGGAAGCTAAGCAGGCTCGGGCCTGGTCAGTACTTGGATGGGAGACCCCCTGGGAATACCAGGTGCTGTAAGCTTTTGCATCTTTTACACACCAAAGGGCGACAAATCACGAGTTTTAACTTTGGATACACGCAATTTCATCATTATTTCAGATTTGACTTCCCCAAATACACAGGCATACAATAGATCTTGTTCTCCAACGTAAACGGTCCCTAGTAACTAGTGTACATTCGTAAATAAATTGAGCATCATGGCTAGAAGTGACTAAATGTTGCCTAATCTTTCTCATCGAGAAATGACACAATTACACCAACACAAAAAGGAACTCCACCGGACAAAGTTCAGTGCTCACAAGGAGCCTCATTCAACACACACGGTTCCATTCCCATTCATGCAAAGCACGAAAGTGTAAAACTTGGGAAAATACTTGAGAGCAAAGATCACATTCAATCTCATTCAAGGCACGGATGTGAATGCAACGGGATGAAATTACTGAAATGATGCCTGCCCTCGAACTGTGATGATGGACTACCCGACTCGCCAATAATATTGGGTTCTGGTGTATTGAAATACAGGAGCTGCTGGATTTGTGTGTTTTCTTACCCCCTCACCATAGTTTGTCAAATGTTTAAACAACTGAACTTATATTCAAGGTTTGTTTCTCTTCATATGTTTTACTGGTTTACATTTGTCTCAGCAACCTGTTGAATGATTCTTCTGCTTTCAAAACAAAATGACAACAGGATGAATGCACACACTTGAAAATACAATACATGCAATGTTATGCATCATAGTGATGCAACCTCCTTTCAGTTTCATACTGCATGTCAATTGAAATCCTTACTGAAATGCACACCTTCTCAAGATTGCGCTTGACTGGCGTGTCAGGCACTCAATTACAGCTGTTTTATCAAGACAATGTGTTCGTTTTGTAATATATAGTTCCGGTCTGGTGTGGCACCCCAGCTAACGCACAACGTTGCCACAATGTTGCCACAACGTGGCGTGTTAGCAGGGACTGTCTGCGGCGCGCTGGTGTGTCCCGGACTTTAGAGTAGAGAGACAGTTCAACTGCAAGTATGAGCGGCAGAAACGGATATTGCCTTCCCTTTAAGTAGAGCGTCAGGGACAGCCTCCCTGGCTTACGGCCATACTAGCCTGAATACGCCCGATCTCGTCCGATCTCGGAAGTCAAGCAGGCTTGGGCCTGGTCAGTACTTGGATGGGAGACCGCCTTGGAATACCAGGTGCTGTAAGCTTTTGCATCTTTTACACACCAGAGGGCGACAAATCACGAGTTTTAACTTTGGATACACGCAATTTCATCAATATTTCAGATTTTACTTCCCCAAATACACAGGCATACAATAGATCTTGTTCTCCAACGTAAACGGTCCCTAGTAACTAGGGTACATTCGTAAATAAATTGAGCATCATGGCTAGAAGTGACTAAATGTTGCCTAATCTTTCTCATCGAGAAATGACACAATTACAGCAACACAAAAAGGAACTCCACCGGACAAAGTTCAGTGCTCACAAGGAGCCTCATTCAACACACACGGTTCCATTCCCATTCATGCAAAGCACGAAAGTGTAAAACTTGGGAAAATACTTGAGAGCAAAGATCACATTCAATCTCATTCAAGGCACGGATGTGAATGCAACGGGATGAAATTACTGAAATGATGCCTGCCCTCGAACTGTGATGATGGACTACCCGACTCGCCAATAATATTGGGTTCTGGTGTATTGAAATACAGGAGCTGCTGGATTTGTGTGTTTTCTTACCCCCTCACCATAGTTTGTCAAATGTTTAAACAACTGAACTTATATTCAAGGTTTGTTTCTCTTCATATGTTTTACTGGTTTACATTTGTCTCAGCAACCTGTTGAATGATTCTTCTGCTTTCAAAACAAAATGACAACAGGATGAATGCACACACTTGAAAATACAATACATGCAATGTTATGCATCATAGTGATGCAACCTCATTTCAGTTTCATACTGCATGTCAATTGAAATCCTTACTGAAATGCACACCTTCTCAAGATTGCGCTTGACTGGCGTGTCAGGCACTCAATTACAGCTGTATTATCAAGACAATGTGTTCGTTTTGTAAAATATAGTTCCGGTCTGGTGTGGCACCCCAGCTAACGCACAACGTTGCCACAATGTTGCCACAACGTGGCGTGTTATCAGGGACTGTCTGCGGCGCGCTGGTGTGTCCCGGGCTTTAGAGTAGAGAGACAGTTCAACTGTAAGTATGAACGGCAGAAACGGATATTGCCTTCCCTTTAAGTAGCGCGTCAGGGACAGCCTCCCTGGCTTACGGCCATACTATCCTGAATACGCCCGATCTCGTCAGATCTCGGAAGCTAAGCAGGCTCGGGCCTGGTCAGTACTTGGATGGGAGACCGCCTGGGAATACCAGGTGCTGTAAGCTTTTGCATCTTTTACACTACAGAGGGCGACAAATCACGAGTTTTAACTTTGGATACACGCAATTTCATCATTATTTCAGATTTGACTTCCCCAAATACACAGGCATACAATAGATCTTGTTCTCCTACGTAAACGGTCCCTAGTAACTAGGGTACATTCGTAAATAAATTGAGCATCATGGCTAGAAGTGACTAAATGTTGCCTAATCTTTCTCATCGAGAAATGACACAATTACAGCAACACAAAAAGGAACTCCACCGGACAAAGTTCAGTGCTCACAAGGAGCCTCATTCAACACACACGGTTCCATTCCCATTCATGCAAAGCACGAAAGTGTAAAACTTGGGAACATACTTGAGAACAAAGATCACATTCAATCTCATTCAAGGCACGGATGTGAATGCAACGGGATGAAATTACTGAAATGATGCCTGCCCTCGAACTGTGATGATGGACTACCCGACTCGCCAATAATATTGGGTTCTGGTGTATTGAAATACAGGAGCTGCTGGATTTGTGTGTTTTCTTACCCCCTCACCATAGTTTGTCAAATGTTTAAACAACTGAACTTATATTCAAGGTTTGTTTCTCTTCATATGTTTTACTGGTTTACATTTGTCTCAGCAACCTCAGCAAAAATGATTCTTCTGCTTTCAAAACAAAATGACAACAGGATGAATGCACACACTTGAAAATACAATACATGCAATGTTATGCATCATAGTGATGCAACCTCCTTTCAGTTTCATACTGCATGTCAATTGAAATCCTTATTGAAATGCACACCTTCTCAAGATTGCGCTTGACTGGCGTGTCAGGCACTCAATTACAGCTGTATTATCAAGACAATGTGTTCGTTTTGTAAAATATAGTTCCGGTCTGGTGTGGCACCCCAGCTAACGCACAACGTTGCCACAACGTTTCGTGTTAGCAGGGACTGTCTGCGGCGCGCTGGTGTGTCCCGGACTTTAGAGTAGAGAGACAGTTCAACTGCAAGTATGAGCGGCAGAAACGGATATTGCCTTCCCTTTAAGTAGAGCGTCAGGGACAGCCTCCCTGGCTTACGGCCATACTAGCCTGAATACGCCCGATCTCGTCCGATCTCGGAAGCTAAGCAGGCTCGGGCCTGGTCAGTACTTGGATGGGAGACTGCCTGGGAATACCAGGTGCTGTAAGCTTTTGCATCTTTTACACACCAGAGGGCGACAAATCACGAGTTTTAACTTTGGATACACGCAATTTCATCATTATTTCAGATTTGACTTCCCCAAATACACAGGCATACAATAGATCTTGTTCTCCAACGTAAACGGTCCCTAGTAACTAGTGTACATTCGTAAATAAATTGAGCATCATGGCTAGAAGTGACTAAATGTTGCCTAATCTTTCTCATCGAGAAATGACACAATTACACCAACACAAAAAGGAACTCCACCGGACAAAGTTCAGTGCTCACAAGGAGCCTCATTCAACACACACGGTTCCATTCCCATTCATGCAAAGCACGAAAGTGTAAAACTTGGGAAAATACTTGAGAGCAAAGATCACATTCAATCTCATTCAAGGCACGGATGTGAATGCAACGGGATGAAATTACTGAAATGATGCCTGCCCTCGAACTGTGATGATGGACTACCCGACTCGCCAATAATATTGGGTTCTGGTGTATTGAAATACAGGAGCTGCTGGATTTGTGTGTTTTCTTACCCCCTCACCATAGTTTGTCAAATGTTTAAACAACTGAACTTATATTCAAGGTTTGTTTCTCTTCATATGTTTTACTGGTTTACATTTGTCTCAGCAACCTGTTGAATGATTCTTCTGCTTTCAAAACAAAATGACAACAGGATGAATGTACACACTTGAAAATACAATACATGCAATGTTATGCATCATAGTGATGCAACCTCATTTCAGTTTCATACTGCATGTCAATTGAAATCCTTACTGAAATGCACACCTTCTCAAGATTGCGCTTGACTGGCGTGTCAGGCACTCAATTACAGCTGTATTATCAAGACAATGTGTTCGTTTTGTAAAATATAGTTCCGGTCTGGTGTGGCACCCCAGCTAACGCACAACGTTGCCACAATGTTGCCACAACGTGGCGTGTTAGCAGGGACTGTCTGCGGCGCGCTGGTGTGTCCCGGGCTTTAGAGTAGAGAGACAGTTCAACTGTAAGTATGAACGGCAGAAACGGATATTGCCTTCCCTTTAAGTAGAGCGTCAGGGACAGCCTACCTGGCTTACGGCCATACTATCCTGAATACGCCCGATCTCGTCAGATCTCGGAAGCTAAGCAGGCTCGGGCCTGGTCAGTACTTGGATGGGAGACCGCCTGGGAATACCAGGTGCTGTAAGCTTTTGCATCTTTTACACTCCAGAGGGCGACAAATCACGAGTTTTAACTTTGGATACACGCAATTTCATCATTATTTCAGATTTGACTTCCCCAAATACACAGGCATACAATAGATCTTGTTCTCCTACGTAAACGGTCCCTAGTAACTAGGGTACATTCGTAAATAAATTGAGCATCATGGCTAGAAGTGACTAAATGTTGCCTAATCTTTCTCATCGAGAAATGACACAATTACAGCAACACAAAAAGGAACTCCACCGGACAAAGTTCAGTGCTCACAAGGAGCCTCATTCAACACACACGGTTCCATTCCCATTCATGCAAAGCACGAAAGTGTAAAACTTGGGAACATACTTGAGAACAAAGATCACATTCAATCTCATTCAAGGCACGGATGTGAATGCAACGGGATGAAATTACTGAAATGATGCCTGCCCTCGAACTGTGATGATGGACTACCCGACTCGCCAATAATATTGGGTTCTGGTGTATTGAAATACAGGAGCTGCTGGATTTGTGTGTTTTCTTACCCCCTCACCATAGTTTGTCAAATGTTTAAACAACTGAACTTATATTCAAGGTTTGTTTCTCTTCATATGTTTTACTGGTTTACATTTGTCTCAGCAACCTGTTGAATGATTCTTCTGCTTTCAAAACAAAATGACAACAGGATGAATGTACACACTTGAAAATACAATACATGCAATGTTATGCATCATAGTGATGCAACCTCATTTCAGTTTCATACTGCATGTCAATTGAAATCCTTACTGAAATGCACACCTTCTCAAGATTGCGCTTGACTGGCGTGTCAGGCACTCAATTACAGCTGTATTATCAAGACAATGTGTTCGTTTTGTAAAATATAGTTCCGGTCTGGTGTGGCACCCCAGCTAACGCACAACGTTGCCACAATGTTGCCACAACGTGGCGTGTTAGCAGGGACTGTCTGCGGCGCGCTGGTGTGTCCCGGGCTTTAGAGTAGAGAGACAGTTCAACTGTAAGTATGAACGGCAGAAACGGATATTGCCTTCCCTTTAAGTAGAGCGTCAGGGACAGCCTACCTGGCTTACGGCCATACTATCCTGAATACGCCCGATCTCGTCAGATCTCGGAAGCTAAGCAGGCTCGGGCCTGGTCAGTACTTGGATGGGAGACCGCCTGGGAATACCAGGTGCTGTAAGCTTTTGCATCTTTTACACTCCAGAGGGCGACAAATCACGAGTTTTAACTTTGGATACACGCAATTTCATCATTATTTCAGATTTGACTTCCCCAAATACACAGGCATACAATAGATCTTGTTCTCCTACGTAAACGGTCCCTAGTAACTAGGGTACATTCGTAAATAAATTGAGCATCATGGCTAGAAGTGACTAAATGTTGCCTAATCTTTCTCATCGAGAAATGACACAATTACAGCAACACAAAAAGGAACTCCACCGGACAAAGTTCAGTGCTCACAAGGAGCCTCATTCAACACACACGGTTCCATTCCCATTCATGCAAAGCACGAAAGTGTAAAACTTGGGAACATACTTGAGAACAAAGATCACATTCAATCTCATTCAAGGCACGGATGTGAATGCAACGGGATGAAATTACTGAAATGATGCCTGCCCTCGAACTGTGATGATGGACTACCCGACTCGCCAATAATATTGGGTTCTGGTGTATTGAAATACAGGAGCTGCTGGATTTGTGTGTTTTCTTACCCCCTCACCATAGTTTGTCAAATGTTTAAACAACTGAACTTATATTCAAGGTTTGTTTCTCTTCATATGTTTTACTGGTTTACATTTGTCTCAGCAACCTCAGCAAAAATGATTCTTCTGCTTTCAAAACAAAATGACAACAGGATGAATGCACACACTTGAAAATACAATACATGCAATGTTATGCATCATAGTGATGCAACCTCCTTTCAGTTTCATACTGCATGTCAATTGAAATCCTTATTGAAATGCACACCTTCTCAAGATTGCGCTTGACTGGCGTGTCAGGCACTCAATTACAGCTGTATTATCAAGACAATGTGTTCGTTTTGTAAAATATAGTTCCGGTCTGGTGTGGCACCCCAGCTAACGCACAACGTTGCCACAACGTTTCGTGTTAGCAGGGACTGTCTGCGGCGCGCTGGTGTGTCCCGGACTTTAGAGTAGAGAGACAGTTCAACTGCAAGTATGAGCGGCAGAAACGGATATTGCCTTCCCTTTAAGTAGAGCGTCAGGGACAGCCTCCCTGGCTTACGGCCATACTAGCCTGA
>NW_027102996.1:132500-140000 GCF_036373705.1 Amia ocellicauda | reverse complement strand
ACATACTTGAGAGCAAAGATCACATTCAATCTCATTCAAGGCACGGATGTGAATGCAACGGGATGAAATTACTGAAATGATGCCTGCCCTCGAACTGTGATGATGGACTACCCGACTCGCCAATAATATTGGGTTCTGGTGTATTGAAATACAGGAGCTGCTGGATTTGTGTGTTTTCTTACCCCCTCACCATAGTTTGTCAAATGTTTAAACAACTGAACTTATATTCAAGGTTTGTTTCTCTTCATATGTTTTACTGGTTTACATTTGTCTCAGCAACCTCAGCAAAAATGATTCTTCTGCTTTCAAAACAAAATGACAACAGGATGAATGCACACACTTGAAAATACAATACATGCAATGTTATGCATCATAGTGATGCAACCTCCTTTCAGTTTCATACTGCATGTCAATTGAAATCCTTATTGAAATGCACACCTTCTCAAGATTGCGCTTGACTGGCGTGTCAGGCACTCAATTACAGCTGTATTATCAAGACAATGTGTTCGTTTTGTAAAATATAGTTCCGGTCTGGTGTGGCACCCCAGCTAACGCACAACGTTGCCACAACGTTTCGTGTTAGCAGGGACTGTCTGCGGCGCGCTGGTGTGTCCCGGACTTTAGAGTAGAGAGACAGTTCAACTGCAAGTATGAGCGGCAGAAACGGATATTGCCTTCCCTTTAAGTAGAGCGTCAGGGACAGCCTCCCTGGCTTACGGCCATACTAGCCTGAAAACGCCCGATCTCGTCCGATCTCGGAAGCTAAGCAGGCTCGGGCCTGGTCAGTACTTGGATGGGAGACTGCCTGGGAATACCAGGTGCTGTAAGCTTTTGCATCTTTTACACACCAGAGGGCGACAAATCACGAGTTTTAACTTTGGATACACGCAATTTCATCATTATTTCAGATTTGACTTCCCCAAATACACAGGCATACAATAGATCTTGTTCTCCAACGTAATCGGTCCCTAGTAACTAGGGTACATTCGTAAATAAATTGAGCATCATGGCTAGAAGTGACTAAATGTTGCCTAATCTTTCTCATCGAGAAATGACACAATTACAGCAACACAAAAAGGAACTCCACCGGACAAAGTTCAGTGCTCACAAGGAGCCTCATTCAACACACACGGTTCCATTCCCATTCATGCAAAGCACGAAAGTGTAAAACTTGGGAACATACTTGAGAGCAAAGATCACATTCAATCTCATTCAAGGCACGGATGTGAATGCAACGGGATGAAATTACTGAAATGATGCCTGCCCTCGAACTGTGAAGATGGACTACCCGACTCGCCAATAATATTGGGTTCTGGTGTATTGAAATACAGGAGCTGCTGGATTTGTGTGTTTTCTTACCCCCTCACCATAGTTTGTCAAATGTTTAAACAACTGAACTTATATTCAAGGTTTGTTTCTCTTCATATGTTTTACTGGTTTACATTTGTCTCAGCAACCTGTTGAATGATTCTTCTGCTTTCAAAACAAAATGACAACAGGATGAATGCACACACTTGAAAATACAATACATGCAATGTTATGCATCATAGTGATGCAACCTCCTTTCAGTTTCATACTGCATGTCAATTGAAATCCTTACTGAAATGCACACCTTCTCAAGATTGCGCTTGACTGGCGTGTCAGGCACTCAATTACAGCTGTTTTATCAAGACAATGTGTTCGTTTTGTAATATATAGTTCCGGTCTGGTGTGGCACCCCAGCTAACGCACAACGTTGCCACAACGTTTCGTGTTAGCAGGGACTGTCTGCGGCGCGCTGGTGTGTCCCGGACTTTAGAGTAGAGAGACAGTTCAACTGCAAGTATGAGCGGCAGAAACGGATATTGCCTTCCCTTTAAGTAGAGCGTCAGGGAGAGCCTCCCTGGCTTACGGCCATACTAGCCTGAATACGCCCGATCTCGTCCGATCTCGGAAGCTAAGCAGGCTCGGGCCTGGTCAGTACTTGGATGGGAGACCGCCTGGGAATACCAGGTGCTGTAAGCTTTTGCATCTTTTACACACCAGAGGGCGACAAATCACGAGTTTTAACTTTGGATACACGCAATTTCATCATTATTTCAGATTTGACTTCCCCAAATACACAGGCATACAATAGATCTTGTTCTCCAACGTAAACGGTCCCTAGTAACTAGGGTACATTCGTAAATAAATTGAGCATCATGGCTAGAAGTGACTAAATGTTGCCTAATCTTTCTCATCGAGAAATGACACAATTACAGCAACACAAAAAGGAACTCCACCGGACAAAGTTCAGTGCTCACAAGGAGCCTCATTCAACACACACGGTTCCATTCCCATTCATGCAAAGCACGAAAGTGTAAAACTTGGGAACATACTTGAGAGCAAAGATCACATTCAATCTCATTCAAGGCACGAATGTGAATGCAACGGGATGAAATTACTGAAATGATGCCTGCCCTCGAACTGTGATGATGGACTACCCGACTCGCCAATAATATTGGGTTCTGGTGTATTGAAATACAGGAGCTGCTGGATTTGTGTGTTTTCTAACCCCCTCACCATAGTTTGTCAAATGTTTAAACAACTGAACTTATATTCAAGGTTTGTTTCTCTTCATATGTTTTACTGGTTTACATTTGTCTCAGCAACCTGTTGAATGATTCTTCTGCTTTCAAAACAAAATGACAACAGGATGAATGCACACACTTGAAAATACAATACATGCAATGTTATGCATCATAGTGATGCAACCTCCTTTCAGTTTCATACTGCATGTCAATTGAAATCCTTACTGAAATGCACACCTTCTCAAGATTGCGCTTGACTGGCGTGTCAGGCACTCAATTACAGCTGTTTTATCAAGAGAATGTGTTCGTTTTGTAATATATAGTTCCGGTCTGGTGTGGCACCCCAGCTAACGCACAACGTTGCCACAATGTTGCCACAACGTGGCGTGTTAGCAGGGACTGTCTGCGGCGCGCTGGTGTGTCCCGGGCTTTAGAGTAGAGAGACAGTTCAACTGTAAGTATGAACAGCAGAAACGGATATTGCCTTCCCTTTAAGTAGAGCGTCAGGGACAGCCTTCCTGGCTTACGGCCATACTAGCCTGAATACGCCCGATCTCGTCCGATCTCGGAAGCCAAGCAGGCTCGGGCCTGGTCAGTACTTGGATGGGAGACCGCCTGGGAATACCAGGTGCTGTAAGCTTTTGCATCTTTTACACACCAGAGGGCGACAAATCACGAGTTTTAACTTTGGATACACGCAATTTCATCATTATTTCAGATTTGACTTCCCCAAATACACAGGCATACAATAGATCTTGTTCTCCAACGTAAACGGTCCCTAGTAACTAGGGTACATTCGTAAATAAATTGAGCATCATGGCTAGAAGTGACTAAATGTTGCCTAATCTTTCTCATCGAGAAATGACACAATTACAGCAACACAAAAAGGAACTCCACCGGACAAAGTTCAGTGCTCACAAGGAGCCTCATTCAACACACACGGTTCCATTCCCATTCATGCAAAGCACGAAAGTGTAAAACTTGGGAACATACTTGAGAGCAACGATCACATTCAATCTCATTCAAGGCACGGATGTGAATGCAACGGGATGAAATTACTGAAATGATGCCTGCCCTCGAACTGTGATGATGGACTACCCGACTCGCCAATAATATTGGGTTCTGGTGTATTGAAATACAGGAGCTGCTGGATTTGTGTGTTTTCTTACCCCCTCACCATAGTTTGTCAAATGTTTAAACAACTGAACTTATATTCAAGGTTTGTTTCTCTTCATATGTTTTACTGGTTTACATTTGTCTCAGCAACCTCAGCAAAAATGATTCTTCTGCTTTCAAAACAAAATGACAACAGGATGAATGCACACACTTGAAAATACAATACATGCAATGTTATGCATCATAGTGATGCAACCTCCTTTCAGTTTCATACTGCATGTCAATTGAAATCCTTACTGAAATGCACACCTTCTCAAGATTGCGCTTGACTGGCGTGTCAGGCACTCAATTACAGCTGTTTTATCAAGACAATGTGTTCGTTTTGTAATATATAGTTCCGGTCTGGTGTGGCACCCCAGCTAACGCACAACGTTGCCACAACGTTTCGTGTTAGCAGGGACTGTCTGCGGCGTGCTGGTGTGTCCCGGACTTTAGAGTAGAGAGACAGTTCAACTGCAAGTATGAGCGGCAGAAACGGATATTGCCTTCCCTTTAAGTAGAGCGTCAGGGACAGCCTCCCTGGCTTACGGCCATACTAGCCTGAATACGCCCGATCTCGGAAGCTAAGCAGGCTCGGGCCTGGTCAGTACTTGGATGGGAGACCGCCTGGGATTACCAGGTGCTGTAAGCTTTTGCATCTTTTACACACCAGAGGGCGACAAATCACGAGTTTTAACTTTGGATACACGCAATTTCATCATTATTTCAGATTTGACTTCCCCAAATACACAGGCATACAATAGATCTTGTTCTCCAACGTAAACGGTCCCTAGTAACTAGGGTACATTCGTAAATAAATTGAGCATCATGGCTAGAAGTGACTAAATGTTGCCTAATCTTTCTCATCGAGAAATGACACAATTACAGCAACACAAAAAGGAACTCCACCGGACAAAGTTCAGTGCTCACAAGGAGCCTCATTCAACACACACGGTTCCATTCCCATTCATGCAAAGCACGAAAGTGTAAAACTTGGGAACATACTTGAGAGCAAAGATCACATTCAATCTCATTCAAGGCACGGATGTGAATGCAACGGGATGAAATTACTGAAATGATGCCTGCCCTCGAACTGTGATGATGGACTACCCGACTTGCCAATAATATTGGGTTCTGGTGTATTGAAATACAGGAGCTGCTGGATTTGTGTGTTTTCTTACCCCCTCACCATAGTTTGTCAAATGTTTAAACAACTGAACTTATATTCAAGGTTTGTTTCTCTTCATATGTTTTACTGGTTTACATTTGTCTCAGCAACCTGTTGAATGATTCTTCTGCTTTCAAAACAAAATGACAACAGGATGAATGCACACACTTGAAAATACAATACATGCAATGTTATGCATCATAGTGATGCAACCTCCTTTCAGTTTCATACTGCATGTCAATTGAAATCCTTACTGAAATGCACACCTTCTCAAGATTGCGCTTGACTGGCGTGTCAGGCACTCAATTACAGCTGTATTATCAAGACAATGTGTTCGTTTTGTAAAATATAGTTCCGGTCTGGTGTGGCACCCCAGCTAACGCACAACGTTGCCACAACGTTTCGTGTTAGCAGGGACTGTCTGCGGCGCGCTGGTGTGTCCCGGACTTTAGAGTAGAGAGACAGTTCAACTGCAAGTATGAGCGGCAGAAACGGATATTGCCTTCCCTTTAAGTAGAGCGTCAGGGACAGCCTCCCTGGCTTACGGCCATACTAGCCTGAATACGCCCGATCTCGTCCGATCTCGGAAGCTAAGCAGGCTCCGGCCTGGTCAGTACTTGGATGGGAGACCGCCTGGGAATACCAGGTGCTGTAAGCTTTTGCATCTTTTACACACCAGAGGGCGACAAATCACGAGTTTTAACTTTGGATACACGCAATTTCATCATTATTTCAGATTTGACTTCCCCAAATACACAGGCATACAATAGATCTTGTTCTCCAACGTAAACGGTCCCTAGTAACTAGGGTACATTCGTAAATAAATTGAGCATCATGGCTAGAAGTGACTAAATGTTGCCTAATCTTTCTCATCGAGAAATGACACAATTACAGCAACACAAAAAGGAACTCCACCGGACAAAGTTCAGTGCTCACAAGGAGCCTCATTCAACACACACGGTTCCATTCCCATTCATGCAAAGCACGAAAGTGTAAAACTTGGGAACATACTTGAGAGCAAAGATCACATTCAATCTCATTCAAGGTACGGATGTGAATGCAACGGGATGAAATTACTGAAATGATGCCTGCCCTCGAACTGTGATGATGGACTACCCGACTCGCCAATAATATTGGGTTCTGGTGTATTGAAATACAGGAGCTGCTGGATTTGTGTGTTTTCTTACCCCCTCACCATAGTTTGTCAAATGTTTAAACAACTGAACTTATATTCAAGGTTTGATTCTCTTCATATGTTTTACTGGTTTACATTTGTCTCAGCAACCTGTTGAATGATTCTTCTGCTTTCAAAACAAAATGACAACAGGATGAATGCACACACTTGAAAATACAATACATGCAATGTTATGCATCATAGTGATGCAACCTCCTTTCAGTTTCATACTGCATGTCAATTGAAATCCTTACTGAAATGCACACCTTCTCAAGATTGCGCTTGACTGGCGTGTCAGGCACTCAATTACAGCTGTTTTATCAAGACAATGTGTTCGTTTTGTAATATATAGTTCCGGTCTGGTGTGGCACCCCAGCTAACGCACAACGTTGCCACAATGTGGCATGTAAGCAGGGACTGTCTGCGGCGCGCTGGTGTGTCCCGGGCTTTAGAGTAGAGAGACAGTTCAACTGTAAGTATGAACGGCAGAAACGGATATTGCCTTCCCTTTAAGTAGAGCGTCAGGGACAGCCTCCCTGGCTTACGGCCATACTAGCCTGAATACGCCCGATCTCGTCTGATCTCGGAAGCTAAGCAGGCTCGGGCCTGGTCAGTACTTGGATGGGAGACCGCCTGGGAATACCAGGTGCTGTAAGCTTTTGCATCTTTTACACACCAGAGGGCGACAAATCACGAGTTTTAACTTTGGATACACGCAATTTCATCATTATTTCAGATTTGACTTCCCCAAATACACAGGCATCCAATAGATCTTGTTCTCCAACGTAAACGGTCCGTAGTAACTAGGGTACATTCGTAAATAAATTGAGCATCATGGCTAGAAGTGACTAAATGTTGCCTAATCTTTCTCATCGAGAAATGACACAATTACAGCAACACAAAAAGGAACTCCACCGGACAAAGTTCAGTGCTCACAAGGAGCCTCATTCAACACACACGGTTCCATTCCCATTCATGCAAAGCACGAAAGTGTAAAACTTGGGAACATACTTGAGAGCAAAGATCACATTCAATCTCATTCAAGGCACGGATGTGAATGCAACGGGATGAAATTACTGAAATGATGCCTGCCCTCGAACCCGGATGATGGACTACCCGACTCGCCAATAATATTGGGTTCTGGTGTATTGAAATACAGGAGCTGCTGGATTTGTGTGTTTTCTTACCCCCTCACCATAGTTTGTCAAATGTTTAAACAACTGAACTTATATTCAAGGTTTGTTTCTCTTCATATGTTTTACTGGTTTACATTTGTCTCAGCAAACTGTTGAATGATTCTTCTGCTTTCAAAACAAAATGACAACAGGATGAATGCACACACTTGAAAATACAATACATGCAATGTTATGCATCATAGTGATGCAACCTCCTTTCAGTTTCATACTGCATGTCAATTGAAATCCTTACTGAAATGCACACCTTCTCAAGATTGC
>NW_027102996.1:90000-122500 GCF_036373705.1 Amia ocellicauda | reverse complement strand
AAAAGGAACTCCACCGGACAAAGTTCAGTGCTCACAAGGAGCCTCATTCAACACACACGGTTCCATTCCCATTCATGCAAAGCACGAAAGTGTAAAACTTGGGAACATACTTGAGAGCAAAGATCACATTCAATCTCATTCAAGGCACGGATGTGAATGCAACGGGATGAAATTACTGAAATGATGCCTGCCCTCGAACTGTGATGATGGACTACCCGACTCGCCAATAATATTGGGTTCTGGTGTATTGAAATACAGGAGCTGCTGGATTTGTGTGTTTTCTTACCCCCTCACCATAGTTTGTCAAATGTTTAAACAACTGAACTTATATTCAAGGTTTGTTTCTCTTCATATGTTTTACTGGTTTACATTTGTCTCAGCAACCTGTTGAATGATTCTTCTGCTTTCAAAACAAAATGACAACAGGATGAATGCACACACTTGAAAATACAATACATGCAATGTTATGCATCATAGTGATGCAACCTCCTTTCAGTTTCATACTGCATGGCAATTGAAATCCTTACTGAAATGCACACCTTCTCAAGATTGCGCTTGACTGGCGTGTCAGGCACTCAATTACAGCTGTTTTATCAAGACAATGTGTTCGTTTTGTAAAATATAGTTCCGGTCTGGTGTGGCACCCCAGCTAACGCACAACGTTGCCACAACGTTTCGTGTTAGCAGGGACTGTCTGCGGCGCGCTGGTGTGTCCCGGACTTTAGAGTAGAGAGACAGTTCAACTGCAAGTATGAGCGGCAGAAACGGATATTGCCTTCCCTTTAAGTAGAGCATCAGGGACAGCCTCCCCGGCTTACGGCCATACTAGCCTGAATACGCCCGATCTCGTCCGATCTCGGAAGCTAAGCAGGCTCTGGCCTGGTCAGTACTTGGATGGGAGACCGCCTGGGAATACCAGGTACTGTAAGCTTTTGCATCTTTTACACACCAGAGGGCGACAAATCACGAGTTTTAACTTTGGATACACGCAATTTCTTCATTATTTCAGATTTGACTTCCCCAAATACACAGGCATACAATAGATCTTGTTCTCCAACGTAAACGGTCCCTAGTAACTAGGGTACATTCGTAAATAAATTGAGCATCATGGCTAGAAGTGACTAAATGTTGCCTAATCTTTCTCATCGAGAAATGACACAATTACAGCAACACAAAAAGGAACTCCACCGGACAAAGTTCAGTGCTCACAAGGAGCCTCATTCAACACACACGGTTCCATTCCCATTCATGCAAAGCACGAAAGTGTAAAACTTGGGAACATACTTGAGAGCAAAGATCACATTCAATCTCATTCAAGGCACGGATGTGAATGCAACGGGATGAAATTACTGAAATGATGCCTGCCCTCGAACTGTGATGATGGACTACCCGACTCGCCAATAATATTGGGTTCTGGTGTATTGAAATACAGGAGCTGCTGGATTTGTGTGTTTTCTTACCCCCTCACCATAGTTTGTCAAATGTTTAAACAACTGAACTTATATTCAAGGTTTGTTTCTCTTCATATGTTTTACTGGTTTACATTTGTCTCAGCAACCTGTTGAATGATTCTTCTGCTTTCAAAACAAAATGACAACAGGATGAATGCACACACTTGAAAATACAATACATGCAATGTTATGCATCATAGTGATGCAACCTCCTTTCAGTTTCATACTGCATGGCAATTGAAATCCTTACTGAAATGCACACCTTCTCAAGATTGCGCTTGACTGGCGTGTCAGGCACTCAATTACAGCTGTTTTATCAAGACAATGTGTTCGTTTTGTAAAATATAGTTCCGGTCTGGTGTGGCACCCCAGCTAACGCACAACGTTGCCACAACGTTTCGTGTTAGCAGGGACTGTCTGCGGCGCGCTGGTGTGTCCCGGACTTTAGAGTAGAGAGACAGTTCAACTGCAAGTATGAGCGGCAGAAACGGATATTGCCTTCCCTTTAAGTAGAGCGTCAGGGACAGCCTCCCTGGCTTACGGCCGTACTAGCCTGAATACGCCTGATTTCGTCCGATCTCGGAAGCTAAGCAGGCTCGGGCCTGGTCAGTACTTGGATGGGAGACCGCCTGGGAATACCAGGTGCTGTAAGCTTTTGCACCTTTTACACACCAGAGGGCGACAAATCACGAGTTTTAACTTTGGATTCACACAATTTCATCATTATTTCAGATTTGACTTCCCCAAATACACAGGCATACAATAGATCTTGTTCTCCAACGTAAACGGTCCCTAGTAACTAGGGTACATTCGTAAATAAATTGAGCATCATGGCTAGAAGTGACTAAATGTTGCCTAATCTTTCTCTTCGAGAAATGACACAATTACAGCAACACAAAAAGGAACTCCACCGGACAAAGTTCAGTGCTCACAAGGAGCCTCATTCAACACACACGGTTCCATTCCCATTCATGCAAAGCACGAAAGTGTAAAACTTGGGAACATACTTGAGAGCAAAGATCACATTCAATCTCATTCAAGGCACGGATGTGAATGCAACGGGATGAAATTACTGAAATGATGCCTGCCCTCGAACTGTGATGATGGACTACCCGACTCGCCAATAATATTGGGTTCTGGTGTATTGAAATACAGGAGCTGCTGGATTTGTGTGTTTTCTTACCCCCTCACCATAGTTTGTCAAATGTTTAAACAACTTAACTTATATTCAAGGTTTGTTTCTCTTCATATGTTTTACTGGTTTACATTTGTCTCAGCAACCTGTTGAATGATTCTTCTGCTTTCAAAACAAAATGACAACAGGATGAATGCACACACTTGAAAATACAATACATGCAATGTTATGCATCATAGTGATGCAACCTCCTTTTAGTTTCATACTGCATGTCAATTGAAATCCTTACTGAAATGCACACCTTCTCAAGATTGCGCTTGACTGGCGTGTCAGGCACTCAATTACAGCTGTATTATCAAGACAATGTGTTCGTTTTGTAAAATATAGTTCCGGTCTGGTGTGGCACCCCAGTTAACGCACAACGTTGCCACAACGTTGCCACAACGTGGCGTGTTAGCAGGGACTGTCTGCGGCGCACTGGTGTGTCCCGGGCTTTAGAGTAGAGAGACAGTTCAACTGTAAGTATGAACGGCAGAAAAGGATATTGCCTTCCCTTTAAGTAGAGCGTCAGGGACAGCCTCCCTGGCTTACGGCCATACTAGCCTGAATACGCCCGATCTCGTCTGATCTCGGAAACTAAGCAGGCTCTGGCCTGGTCAGTACTTGGATGGGAGACCGCCTGGGAATACCAGGTGCTGTAAGCTTTTGCATCTTTTACACACCAGAGGGCGACAAATCACGAGTTTTAACTTTGGATACACGCAATTTCATCATTATTTCAGATTTGACTTCCCCAAATACACAGGCATACAATAGATCTTGTTCTCCAACGTAAACGGTCCCTAGTAACTAGGGTACATTCGTAAATAAATTGAGCATCATGGCTAGAAGTGACTAAATGTTGCCTAATCTTTCTCATCGAGAAATGACACAATTACAGCAACACAAAAAGGAACTCCACCGGACAAAGTTCAGTGCTCACAAGGAGCCTCATTCAACACACACGGTTCCATTCCCATTCATGCAAAGCACGAAAGTGTAAAACTTGGGAACATACTTGAGAGCAAAGATCACATTAAATCTCATTCAAGGCACGGATGTGAATGCAACGGGATGAAATTACTGAAATGATGCCTGCCCTCGAACTGTGATGATGGACTACCCGACTCGCCAATAATATTGGGTTCTGGTGTATTGAAATACAGGAGCTGCTGGATTTGTGTGTTTTCTTACCCCCTCACCATAGTTTGTCAAATGTTTATACAACTGAACTTATATTCAAGGTTTGTTTCTCTTCATATGTTTTACTGGTTTACATTTGTCTCAGCAACCTGTTGAATGATTCTTCTGCTTTCAAAACAAAATGACAACAGGATGAATGCACACACTTGAAAATACAATACATGCAATGTTATGCATCATAGTGATGCAACCTCCTTTCAGTTTCATACTGCATGTCAATTGAAATCCTTACTGAAATGCACACCTTCTCAAGATTGCGCTTGACTGGCGTGTCAGGCACTCAATTACAGCTGTTTTATCAAGACAATGTGTTCGTTTTGTAAAATATAGTTCCGGTCTGGTGTGGCACCCCAGCTAACGCACAACGTTGCCACAACGTTTCGTGTTAGCAGGGACTGTCTGCGGCGCGCTGGTGTGTCCCGGACTTTAGAGTAGAGAGACAGTTCAACTGCAAGTATGAGCGGCAGAAACGGATATTGCCTTCCCTTTAAGTAGAGCGTCAGGGACAGCTTCCCCGGCTTACGGCCATACTAGCCTGAATACGCCCGATCTCGTCCGATCTCGGAAGCTAAGCAGGCTCGGGCCTGGTCAGTACTTGGATGGGAGACCGCCTGGGAATACCAGGTGCTGTAAGCTTTTGCATCTTTTACACACCAGAGGGCGACAAATCACGAGTTTTAACTTTGGATACACGCAATTTCATCATTATTTCAGATTTGACTTCCCCAAATACACAGGCATACAATAGATCTTGTTCTCCAACGTAAACGGTCCCTAGTAACTAGGGTACATTCGTAAATAAATTGAGCATCATGGCTAGAAGTGACTAAATGTTGCCTAATCTTTCTCATCGAGAAATGACACAATTACAGCAACACAAAAAGGAACTCCACCGGACAAAGTTCAGTGTTCACAAGGAGCCTCATTCAACACACACGGTTCCATTCCCATTCATGCAAAGCACGAAAGTGTAAAACTTGGGAACATACTTGAGAGCAAAGATCACATTCAATCTCATTCAAGGCACGGATGTGAATGCAACGGGATGAAATTACTGAAATGATGCCTGCCCTCGAACTGTGATGATGGACTACCCGACTCGCCAATAATATTGGGTTCTGGTGTATTGAAATACAGGAGCTGCTGGATTTGTGTGTTTTCTTACCCCCTCACCATAGTTTGTCAAATGTTTAAACAACTGAACTTATATTCAAGGTTTGTTTCTCTTCATATGTTTTACTGGTTTACATTTGTCTCAGCAACCTGTTGAATGATTCTTCTGCTTTCAAAACAAAATGACAACAGGATGAATGCACACACTTGAAAATACAATACATGCAATGTTATGCATCATAGTGATGCAACCTCCTTTCAGTTTCATACTGCATGTCAATTGAAATCCTTACTGAAATGCACACCTTCTCAAGATTGCGCTTGACTGGCGTGTCAGGCACTCAATTACAGCTGTTTTATCAAGACAATGTGTTCGTTTTGTAAAATATAGTTCCGGTCTGGTGTGGCACCCCAGCTAACGCACAACGTTGCCACAACGTTGCCACAACGTGGCGTGTTAGCAGGGACTGTCTGCGGCGCACTGGTGTGTCCCGGGCTTTAGAGTAGAGAGACAGTTCAACTGTAAGTATGAACGGCAGAAAAGGATATTGCCTTCCCTGTAAGTAGAGCGTCAGGGACAGCCTCCCTGGCTTACGGCCATACTAGCCTGAATACGCCCGATCTCGTCCGATCTCGGAAGCTAAGCAGGCTCTGGCCTGGTCAGTACTTGGATGGGAGACCGCCTGGGAATACCAGGTGCTGTAAGCTTTTGCATCTTTTACACACCAGAGGGCGACAAATCACGAGTTTTAACTTTGGATACACGCAATTTCATCATTATTTCAGATTTGACTTCCCCAAATACACAGGCATACAATAGATCTTGTTCTCCAACGTAAACGGTCCCTAGTAACTAGGGTACATTCGTAAATAAATTGAGCATCATGGCTAGAAGTGACTAAATGTTGCCTAATCTTTCTCATCGAGAAATGACACAATTACAGCAACACAAAAAGGAACTCCACTGGACAAAGTTCAGTGCTCACAAGGAGCCTCATTCAACACACACGGTTCCATTCCCATTCATGCAAAGCACGAAAGTGTAAAACTTGGGAACATACTTGAGAGCAAAGATCACATTCAATCTCATTCAAGGCACGGATGTGAATGCAACGGGATGAAATTACTGAAATGATGCCTGCCCTCGAACTGTGATGATGGACTACCCGACTCGCCAATAATATTGGGTTCTGGTGTATTGAAATACAGGAGCTGCTGGATTTGTGTGTTTTCTTACCCCCTCACCATAGTTTGTCAAATGTTTATACAACTGAACTTATATTCAAGGTTTGTTTCTCTTCATATGTTTTACTGGTTTACATTTGTCTCAGCAACCTGTTGAATGATTCTTCTGCTTTCAAAACAAAATGACAACAGGATGAATGCACACACTTGAAAATACAATACATGCAATGTTATGCATCATAGTGATGCAACCTCCTTTCAGTTTCATACTGCATGTCAATTGAAATCCTTACTGAAATGCACACCTTCTCAAGATTGCGCTTGACTGGCGTGTCAGGCACTCAATTACAGCTGTTTTATCAAGACAATGTGTTCGTTTTGTAAAATATAGTTCCGGTCTGGTGTGGCACCCCAGCTAACGCACAACGTTGCCACAACGTTTCGTGTTAGCAGGGACTGTCTGCGGCGCGCTGGTGTGTCCCGGACTTTAGAGTAGAGAGACAGTTCAACTGCAAGTATGAGCGGCAGAAACGGATATTGCCTTCCCTTTAAGTAGAGCGTCAGGGACAGCTTCCCCGGCTTACGGCCATACTAGCCAGAATACGCCCGATCTCGTCCGATCTCGGAAGCTAAGCAGGCTCGGGCCTGGTCAGTACTTGGATGGGAGACCGCCTGGGAATACCAGGTGCTGTAAGCTTTTGCATCTTTTACACACCAGAGGGCGACAAATCACGAGTTTTAACTTTGGATACACGCAATTTCATCATTATTTCAGATTTGACTTCCCCAAATACACAGGCATACAATAGATCTTGTTCTCCAACGTAAACGGTCCCTAGTAACTAGGGTACATTCGTAAATAAATTGAGCATCATGGCTAGAAGTGACTAAATGTTGCCTAATCTTTCTCATCGAGAAATGACACAATTACAGCAACACAAAAAGGAACTCCACCGGACAAAGTTCAGTGCTCACAAGGAGCCTCATTCAACACACACGGTTCCATTCCCATTCATGCAAAGCACGAAAGTGTAAAACTTGGGAACATACTTGAGAGCAAAGATCACATTCAATCTCATTCAAGTCACGGATGTGAATGCAACGGGATGAAATTACTGAAATGATGCCTGCCCTCGAACTGTGATGATGGACTACCCGACTCGCCAATAATATTGGGTTCTGGTGTATTGAAATACAGGAGCTGCTGGATTTGTGTGTTTTCTTACCCCCTCACCATAGTTTGTCAAATGTTTAAACAACTGAACTTATATTCAAGGTTTGTTTCTCTTCACATGTTTTACTGGTTTACATTTGTCTCAGCAACCTGTTGAATGATTCTTCTGCTTTCAAAACAAAATGACAACAGGATGAATGCACACACTTGAAAATACAATACATGCAATGTTATGCATCATAGTGATGCAACCTCCTTTCAGTTTCATACTGCATGTCAATTGAAATCCTTACTGAAATGCACACCTTCTCAAGATTGCGCTTGACTGGCGTGTCAGGCACTCAATTACAGCTGTATTATCAAGACAATGTGTTCGTTTTGTAAAATATAGTTCCGGTCTGGTGTGGCACCCCAGTTAACGCACAACGTTGCCACAACGTTTCGTGTTAGCAGGGACTGTCTGCGGCGCGCTGGTGTGTCCCGGACTTTAGAGTAGAGAGACAGTTCAACTGCAAGTATGAGCGGCAGAAACGGATATTGCCTTCCCTTTAAGTAGAGCATCAGGGACAGCCTCCCCGGCTTACGGCCATACTAGCCTGAATACGCCCGATCTCGTCCGATCTCGGAAGCTAAGCAGGCTCCTGCCTGGTCAGTACTTGGATGGGAGACCGCCTGGGAATACCAGGTGCTGTAAGCTTTTGCATCTTTTACACACCAGAGGGCGACAAATCACGAGTTTTAACTTTGGATACACGCAATTTCATCATTATTTCAGATTTGACTTCCCCAAATACACAGGCATACAATAGATCTTGTTCTCCAATGTAAACGGTCCCTAGTAACTAGGGTACATTCGTAAATAAATTGAGCATCATGGCTAGAAGTGACTAAATGTTGCCTAATCTTTCTCATCGAGAAATGACACAATTACAGCAACACAAAAAGGAACTCCACCGGACAAAGTTCAGTGCTCACAAGGAGCCTCATTCAACACACACGGTTCCATTCCCATTCATGCAAAGCACGAAAGTGTAAAACTTGGGAACATACTTGAGAGCAAAGATCACATTCAATCTCATTCAAGGCACGGATGTGAATGCAACGGGATGAAATTACTGAAATGATGCCTGCCCTCGAACTGTGATGATGGACTACCCGACTCGCCAATAATATTGGGTTCTGGTGTATTGAAATACAGGAGCTGCTGGATTTGTGTGTTTTCTTACCCCCTCACCATAGTTTGTCAAATGTTTAAACAACTGAACTTATATTCAAGGTTTGTTTCTCTTCATATGTTTTACTGGTTTACATTTGTCTCAGCAACCTGTTGAATGATTCTTCTGCTTTCAAAACAAAATGACAACAGGATGAATGCACACACTTGAAAATACAATACATGCAATGTTATGCATCATAGTGATGCAACCTCCTTTCAGTTTCATACTGCATGTCAATTGAAATCCTTACTGAAATGCACACCTTCTCAAGATTGCGCTTGACGGGCGTGTCAGGCACTCAATTACAGCTGTTTTATCAAGACAATGTGTTCGTTTTGTAATATATAGTTCCGGTCTGGTGTGGCACCCCAGCTAACGCACAACGTTGCCACAACGTTTCGTGTTAGCAGGGACTGTCTGCAGCGTGCTGGTGTGTCCCGGACTTTAGAGTAGAGAGACAGTTCAACTGCAAGTATGAGCGGCAGAAACGGATATTGCCTTCCCTTTAAGTAGAGGGTCAAGGACAGCCTCCCTGGCTTACGGCCATACTAGCCTGAATACGCCCGATCTCGTCCGATCTCGGAAGCTAAGCAGGCTCGGGCCTGGTCAGTACTTGGATGGGAGACCGCCTGGGAATACCAGGTGCTGTAAGATTTTGCATCTTTTACACACCAGAGGGCGACAAATCACGAGTTTTAACTTTGGATACACGCAATTTCATCATTATTTCAGATTTGACTTCCCCAAATACACAGGCATACAATAGATCTTGTTCTCCAACGTAAACGGTCCCTAGTAACTAGGGTACATTCGTAAATAAATTGAGCATCATGGCTAGAAGTGACTAAATGTTGCCTAATCTTTCTCATCGAGAAATGACACAATTACAGCAACACAAAAAGGAACTCCACCGGACAAAGTTCAGTGCTCACAAGGAGCCTCATTCAACACACACGGTTCCATTCCCATTCATGCAAAGCACGAAAGTGTAAAACTTGGGAACATACTTGAGAGCAAAGATCATATTCAATCTCATTCAAGGCACGGATGTGAATGCAACGGGATGAAATTACTGAAATGATGCCTGCTCTCGAACTGTGATGATGGACTACCCGACTCGCCAATAATATTGGGTTCTGGTGTATTGAAATACAGGAGCTGCTGGATTTGTGTGTTTTCTTACCCCCTCACCATAGTTTGTCAAATGTTTAAACAACTGAACTTATATTCAAGGTTTGTTTCTCTTCATATGTTTTACTGGTTTACATTTGTCTCAGCAACCTGTTGAATGATTCTTCTGCTTTCAAAACAAAATGACAACAGGATGAATGCACACACTTGAAAATACAATACATGCAATGTTATGCATCATAGTGATGCAACCTCCTTTCAGTTTCATACTGCATGTCAATTGAAATCCTTACTGAAATGCACACCTTCTCAAGATTGCGCTTGACTGGCGTGTCAGGCACTCAATTACAGCTGTATTATCAAGACAATGTGTTCGTTTTGTAAAATATAGTTCCGGTCTGGTGTGGCACCCCAGCTAACGCACAACGTTGCCACAACGTTTCGTGTTAGCAGGGACTGTCTGCAGCGTGCTGGTGTGTCCCGGACTTTAGAGTAGAGAGACAGTTCAACTGCAAGTATGAGCGGCAGAAACGGATATTGCCTTCCCTTTAAGTAGAGGGTCAAGGACAGCCTCCCTGGCTTACGGCCATACTAGCCTGAATACGCCCGATCTCGTCCGATCTCGGAAGCTAAGCAGGCTCGGGCCTGGTTAGTACTTGGATGGGAGACCGCCTGGGAATACCAGGTGCTGTAAGCTTTTTCATCTTTTACACACCAGAGGGCGACAAATCACGAGTTTTAACTTTGGATACACGCAATTTCATCATTATTTCAGATTTGACTTCCCCAAATACACAGGCATACAATAGATCTTGTTCTCCAACGTAAACGGTCCCTAGAAACTAGGGTACATTCGTAAATAAATTCAGCATCATGGCTAGAAGTGACTAAATGTTGCCTAATCTATCTCATCGAGAAATGACACAATTACAGCAACACAAAAAGGAACTCCACCGGACAAAGTTCAGTGCTCACAAGGAGCCTCATTCAACACACACGGTTCCATTCCCATTCATGCAAAGCACGAAAGTGTAAAACTTGGGAACATACTTGAGAGCAAAGATCACATTCAATCTCATTCAAGGCACGGATGTGAATGCAACGGGATGAAATAACTGAAATGATGCCTGCCCTCGAACTGTGATGATGGACTACCCGACTCGCCAATAATATTGGCTTCTGGTGTATTGAAATACAGGAGCTGCTGGATGTGTGTGTTTTCTTACCCCCTCACCATAGTTTGTCAAATGTTTAAACAACTGAACTTATATTCAAGGTTTGTTTCTCTTCATATGTTTTACTGGTTTACATTTGTCTCAGCAACCTGTTGAATGATTCTTCTGCTTTCAAAACAAAATGACAACAGGATGAATGCACACACTTGAAAATACAATACATGCAATGTTATGCATCATAGTGATGCAACCTCCTTTCAGTTTCATACTGCATGTCAATTGAAATCCTTACTGAAATGCACACCTTCTCAAGATTGCGCTTGACTGGCGTGTCAGGCACTCAATTACAGCTGTTTTATCAAGACAATGTGTTCGTTTTGTAATATATAGTTCCGGTCTGGTGTGGCACCCCAGCTAACGCACAACGTTGCCACAACGTTTCGTGTTAGCAGGGACTGTCTGCGGCGCGCTGGTGTGTCCCGGACTTTAGAGTAGAGAGACAGTTCAACTGCAAGTATGAGCGGCAGAAACGGATATTGCCTTCCCTTTAAGTAGAGCGTCAGGGACAGCCTCCCTGGCTTACGGCCATACTAGCCTGAATACGCCCGATCTCGTCCGATCTCGGAAGCCAAGCAGGTTCGGGCCTGGTCAGTACTTGGATGGGAGACCGCCTGGGAATACCAGGTGCTGTAAGCTTTTGCACCTTTTACACACCAGAGGGCGACAAATCACGAGTTTTAACTTTGGATACACACAATTTCATCATTATTTCAGATTTGACTTCCCCAAATACACAGGCATACAATAGATCTTGTTCTCCAACGTAAACGGTCCCTAGTAACTAGGGTACATTCGTAAATAAATTGAGCATCATGGCTAGAAGTGACTAAATGTTGCCTAATCTTTCTCATCAAGAAATGACACAATTACAGCAACACAAAAAGGAACTCCACCGGACAAAGTTCAGTGCTCACAAGGAGCCTCATTCAACACACACGGTTCCATTCCCATTCATGCAAAGCACGAAAGTGTAAAACTTGGGAACGTACTTGAGAGCAAAGATCACATTCAATCTCATTCAAGGCACGGATGTGAATGCAACGGGATGAAATTACTGAAATGATGCCTGCCCTCGAACTGTGATGATGGACTACCCGACTCGCCAATAATATTGGGTTCTGGTGTATTGAAATACAGGAGCTGCTGGATTTGTGTGTTTTCTTACCCCCTCACCATAGTTTGTCAAATGTTTAAACAACTGAACTTATATTCAAGGTTTGTTTCTCTTCATATGTTTTACTGGTTTACATTTGTCTCAGCAACCTGTTGAATGATTCATCTGCTTTCAAAACAAAATGACAACAGGATGAATGCACACACTTGAAAATACACTACATGCAATGTTATGCATCATAGTGATGCAACCTCCTTTCAGTTTCATACTGCATGTCAATTGAAATCCTTACTGAAATGCACACCTTCTCAAGATTGCGCTTGACTGGCGTGACAGGCACTCAATTACAGCTGTTTTATCAAGACAATGTGTTCGTTTTGTAAAATATAGTTCCGGTCTGGTGTGGCACCCCAGCTAACGCACAACGTTGCCACAACGTGGCGTGTTAGCAGGGACAGTCTGCGGCGCGCTGGTGTGTCCCGGGCTTTAGAGTAGAGAGACAGTTCAACTGTAAGTATGAACGGCAGAAACGGATATTGCCTTCCCTTTAAGTAGAGCGTCAGGAACAGCCTCCCTGGCTTATGGCCATTCTAGCCTGAATACGCCCGATCTCGTCCGATCTCGGAAGCCAAGCAGGCTCGGGCCTGGTCAGCACTTGGATGGGAGACCGCCTGGGAATACCAGGTGCTGTAAGCTTTTGCACCTTTTACACACCAGAGGGCGACAAATCACGAGTTTTAACTTTGGATACACACAATTTCATCATTATTTCAGATTTGACTTCCCCAAATACACAGGCATACAATAGATCTTGTTCTCCAACGTAAACGGTCCCTAGTAACTAGGGTACATTCGTAACTAAATTGAGCATCATGGCTTGAAGTGACTAAATGTTGCCTAATCTTTCTCATCAAGAAATGACACAATTACAGCAACACAAAAAGGAACTCCACCGGACAAAGTTCAGTGCTCACAAGGAGCCTCATTCAACACACACGGTTCCATTCCCATTCATGCAAAGCAAGAAAGTGTAAAACTTGGGAACATACTTGAGAGCAAAGATCACATTCAATCTCATTCAAGGCACGGATGTGAATGCAACGGGATGAAATTACTGAAATGATGCCTGCCCTCGAACTGTGATGATGGACTACCCGACTCGCCAATCATGTTGGGTTCTGGTGTATTGAAATACAGGAGCTGCTGGATTTGTATGTTTTCTTACCCCCTCACCATAGTTTGTCAAATGTTTAAACAACTGAACTTATATTCAAGGTTTGTTTCTCTTCATATGTTTTACTGGTTTACATTTGTCTCAGCAACCTGTTGAATGATTCTTCTGCTTTCAAAACAAAATGACAACAGGATGAATGCACACACTTGAAAATACAATACATGCAATGTTATGCATCATAGTGATGCAACCTCCTTTCAGTTTCATACTGCATGTCAATTGAAATCCTTACTGAAATGCACACCTTGTCAAGATTGCGCTTGACTCGCGTGTCAGGCACTCAATTACAGCTGTTTTATCAAGACAATGTGTTCGTTTTGTAATATATAGTTCCGGTCTGGTGTGGCACCCCAGCTAACGCACAACGTTGCCACAATGTTGCCACAACGTGGCGTGTTAGCAGGGACTGTCTGCGGCGCGCTGGTGTGTCCCGGGCTTTAGAGTAGAGAGACAGTTCAACTGTAAGTATGAACGGCAGAAACGGATATTGCCTTCCCTTTAAGTAGAGCGTCAGGGAGAGCCTCCCTGGCTTACGGCCATACTAGCCTGAATACGCCCGATCTCGTCCGATCTCGGAAGCTAAGCAGGCTCGGGCCTGGTCAGTACTTGGATGGGAGACCGCCTGGGAATACCAGGTGCTGTAAGCTTTTGCATCTTTTACACACCAGAGGGCGACAAATCACGAGTTTTAACTTTGGATACACGCAATTTCATCATTATTTCAGATTTTACTTCCCCAAATACACAGGCATACAATAGATCTTGTTCTCCAACGTAAACGGTCCCTAGTAACTAGGGTACATTCGTAAATAAATTGAGCATCATGGCTAGAAGTGACTAAATGTTGCCTAATCTTTCTCATCGAGAAATGACACAATTACAGCAACACAAAAAGGAACTCCACCGGACAAAGTTCAGTGCTCACAAGGAGCCTCATTCAACACACACGGTTCCATTCCCATTCATGCAAAGCACGAAAGTGTAAAACTTGGGAACATACTTGAGAGCAAAGATCACATTCAATCTCATTCAAGGCACGGATGTGAATGCAACGGGATGAAATTACTGAAATGATGCCTGCCCTCGAACTGTGATGATGGACTACCCGACTCGCCAATAATATTGGGTTCTGGTGTATTGAAATACAGGAGCTGCTGGATTTGTGTGTTTTCTTACCCCCTCACCATAGTTTGTCAAATGTTTAAACAACTGAACTTATATTCAAGGTTTGTTTCTCTTCATATGTTTTACTGGTTTACATTTGTCTCAGCAACCTGTTGAATGATTCTTCTGCTTTCAAAACAAAATGACAACAGGATGAATGCAAACACTTGAAAATACAATACATGCAATGTTATGCATCATAGTGATGCAACCTCCTTTCAGTTTCATACTGCATGTCAATTGAAATCCTTACTGAAATGCACACCTTCTCAAGATTGCGCTTGACTGGCGTGTCAGGCACTCAATTACAGCTGTTTTATCAAGACAATGTGTTCGTTTTGTAATATATAGTTCCGGTCTGGTGTGGCACCCCAGCTAACGCACAACGTTGCCACAATGTTGCCACAACGTGGCGTGTTAGCAGGGACTGTCTGCGGCGCGCTGGTGTGTCCCGGGCTTTAGAGTAGAGAGACAGTTCAACTGTAAGTATGAACGGCAGAAACGGATATTGCCTTCCCTTTAAGTAGAGCGTCAGGGACAGCCTCCCTGGCTTACGGCCATACTAGCCTGAATACGCCCAATCTCGTCCGATCTCGGAAGCTAAGCAGGCTCGGGCCTGGTCAGTATTTGGATGGGAGACCGCCTGGGAATACCAGGTGCTGTAAGCTTTTGCATCTTTTACACACCAAAGGGCGACAAATCACAAGTTTTAACTTTGGATACACGCAATTTCATCATTATTTCAGATTTGACTTCCCCAAATACACAGGCATACAATAGATCTTGTTCTCCAACGTAAACGGTCCCTAGTAACTAGTGTACATTTGTAAATAAATTGAGCATCATGGCTAGAAGTGACTAAATGTTGCCTAATCTTTCTCATCGAGAAATGACACAATTACAGCAACACAAAAAGGAACTCCACCGGACAAAGTTCAGTGCTCACAAGGAGCCTCATTCAACACACACGGTTCCATTCCCATTCATGCAAAGCACGAAAGTGTAAAACTTGGGAACATACTTGAGAGCAAAGATCACATTGAATCTCATTCAAGGCACGGATGTGAATGCAACGGGATGAAATTACTGAAATGATGCCTGCCCTCGAACTGTGATGATGGACTACCCGACTCGCCAATAATATTGGCTTCTGGTGTATTGAAATACAGGAGCTGCTGGATTTGTGTGTTTTCTTACCCCCTCACCATAGTTTGTCAAATGTTTAAACAACTGAACTTATATTCAAGGTTTGTTTCTCTTCATATGTTTTACTGGTTTACATTTGTCTCAGCAACCTGTTGAATGATTCTTCTGCTTTCAAAACAAAATGACAACAGGATGAATGCACACACTTGAAAATACAATACATGCAATGTTATGCATCATAGTGATGCAACCTCCTATCAGTTTCATACTGCATGTCAATTGAAATCCTTACTGAAATGCACACCTTCTCAAGATTGCGCTTGACTGGCATGTCAGGCACTCAATTACAGCTGTTTTATCAAGACAATGTGTTCGTTTTGTAATATATAGTTCCGGTCTGATGTGGCACCCCAGCTAACGCACAACGTTGCCACAATGTTGCCACAACGTTTCGTGTTAGCAGGGACTGTCTGCGGCGCGCTGGTGTGTCCCGGGCTTTAGAGTAGAGAGACAGTTCAACTGTAAGTATGAACGGCAGAAACGGATATTGCCTTCCCTTTAAGTAGAGCGTCAGGGACAGCCTCCCTGGCTTACGGCCATACTAGCCTGAATACGCCCGATCTCGTCCGATCTCGGAAGCTAAGCAGGCTCGGGCCTGGTCAGTACTTGGATGGGAGACTGCCTGGGAATACCAGGTGCTGTAAGCTTTTGCATCTTTTACACACCAGAGGGCGACAAATCACGAGTTTTAACTTTGGATACACGCAATTTCATCATTATTTCAGATTTGACTTCCCCAAATACACAGGCATACAATAGATCTTGTTCTCCAACGTAAACGGTCCCTAGTAACTAGGGTACATTCGTAAATAAATTGAGCATCATGGCTAGAAGTGACTAAATGTTGCCTAATCTTTCTCATCGAGAAATGACACAATTACAGCAACACAAAAAGGAACTCCACCGGACAAAGTTCAGTGCTCACAAGGAGCCTCATTCAACACACACGGTTCCATTCCCATTCATGCAAAGCACGAAAGTGTAAAACTTGGGAACATACTTGAGAGCAAAGATCACATTCAATCTCATTCAAGGCACGGATGTGAATGCAACGGGATGAAATTACTGAAATGATGCCTGCCCTCGAACTGTGATGATGGACTACCCGACTCGCCAATAATATTGGGTTCTGGTGTATTGAAATACAGGAGCTGCTGGATTTGTGTGTTTTCTTACCCCCTCACCATAGTTTGTCAAATGTTTAAACAACTGAACTTATATTCAAGGTTTGTTTCTCTTCATATGTTTTACTGGTTTACATTTGTCTCAGCAACCTGTTGAATGATTCTTCTGCTTTCAAAACAAAATGACAACAGGATGAATGCACACACTTGAAAATACAAAACATGCAATGTTATGCATCATAGTGATGCAACCTCCTTTCAGTTTCATACTGCATGTCAATTGAAATCCTTACTGAAATGCACACCTTCTCAAGATTGCGCTTGACTGGCGTGTCAGGCACTCAATTACAGCTGTTTTATCAAGACAAATGTGTTCGTTTTGTAAAATATAGTTCCGGTCTGGTGTGGCACCCCAGCTAACGCACAACGTTGCCACAACGTGGCATATTAGCAGGGACTGTCTGCGGCGCGCTGGTGTGTCCCGGGCTTTAGAGTAGAGAGACAGTTCAACTGTAAGTATGAACGGCAGAAACGGATATTGCCATCCCTTTAAGTAGAGCGTCAGGGACAGCCTCCCTGGCTTACGGCCATACTAGCCTGAATACGCCCGATCTCGTCCGATCTCGGAAGCTAAGCAGGCTCGGGCCTGGTCAGTACTTGGATGGGAGACCGCCTGGGAATACCAGGTGCTGTAAGCTTTTGCATCTTTTACACACCAGAGCGCGACAAATCACGAGTTTTAACTTTGGATACACGCAATTTCATCATTATTTCAGATTTGACTTCCCCAAATACACAGGCATACAATAGATCTTGTTCTCCAACGTAAACGGTCCCTAGTAACTAGGGTACATTCGTAAATAAATTGAGCATCATGGCTAGAAGTGACTAAATGTTGCCTAATCTTTCTCATCGAGAAATGACACAATTACAGCAACACAAAAAGGAACTCCACCGGACAAAGATCAGTGCTCACAAGGAGCCTCATTCAACACACACGGTTCCATTCCCATTCATGCAAAGCACGAAAGTGTAAAACTTGGGAACATACTTGAGAGCAAAGATCACATTCAATCTCATTCAAGGCACGGATGTGAATGCAACGGGGTGAAATTACTGAAATGATGCCTGCCCTCGAACTGTGATGATGGACTACCCGACTCGCCAATAATATTGGGTTCTGGTGTATTGAAATACAGGAGCTGCTGGATTTGTGTGTTTTCTTACCCCCTCACCATAGTTTGTCAAATGTTTAAACAACTGAACTTATATTCAAGGTTTGTTTCTCTTCATATGTTTTACTGGTTTACATTTGTCTCAGCAACCTGTTGAATGATTCTTCTGCTTTCAAAACAAAATGACAACAGGATGAATGCACACACTTGAAAATATAATACATGCAATGTTATGCATCATAGTGATGCAACCTCCTTTCAGTTTCATACTGCATGTCAATTGAAATCCTTACTGAAATGCACACCTTCTCAAGATTGCGCTTGACTGGCGTGTCAGGCACTCAATTACAGCTGTTTTATCAAGACAAATGTGTTCGTTTTGTAAAATATAGTTCCGGTCTGGTGTGGCACCCCAGCTAACGCACAACGTTGCCACAACGTGGCATATTAGCAGGGACTGTCTGCGGCGCGCTGGTGTGTCCCGGGCTTTAGAGTAGAGAGACAGTTCAACTGTAAGTATGAACGGCAGAAACGGATATTGCCATCCCTTTAAGTAGAGCGTCAGGGACAGCCTCCCTGGCTTACGGCCATACTAGCCTGAATACGCCCGATCTCGTCCGATCTCGGAAGCTAAGCAGGCTCGGGCCTGGTCAGTACTTGAATGGGAGACCGCCTGGGAATACCAGGTGCTGTAAGCTTTTGCATCTTTTACACACCAGAGCGCGACAAATCACGAGTTTTAACTTTGGATACACGCAATTTCATCATTATTTCAGATTTGACTTCCCCAAATACACAGGCATACAATAGATCTTGTTCTCCAACGTAAACGGTCCCTAGTAACTAGGGTACATTCGTAAATAAATTGAGCATCATGGCTAGAAGTGACTAAATGTTGCCTAATCTTTCTCATCGAGAAATGACACAATTACAGCAACACAAAAAGAACTCCACCGGACAAAGTTCAGTGCTCACAAGGAGCCTCATTCAACACACACGGTTCCATTCCCATTCATGCAAAGCACGAAAGTGTAAAACTTGGGAACATACTTGAGAGCAAAGATCACATTCAATCTCATTCAAGGCACGGATGTGAATGCAACGGGATGAAATTACTGAAATGATGCCTGCCCTCGAACTGTGATGATGGACTACCCGACTCGCCAATAATATTGGCTTCTGGTGTATTGAAATACAGGAGCTGCTGGATTTGTGTCATTTCTTACCCCCTCACCATAGTTTGTCAAATGTTTAAACAACTGAACTTATATTGAAGGTTTGTTTCTCTTCATATGTTTTACTGGTTTACATTTGTCTCAGCAACCTGTTGAATGATTCTTCTGCTTTCAAAACAAAATGACAACAGGATGAATGCACACACTTGAAAATACAATACATGCAATGTTATGCATCATAGTGATGCAACCTCCTTTCAGTTTCATACTGCATGTCAATTGAAATCCTTACTGAAATGCACACCTTCTCAAGATTGCGCTTGACTGGCGTGTCAGGCACTCAATTACAGCTGTTTTATCAAGACAATGTGTTCGTTTTGTAAAATATAGTTCCGGTCTGGTGTGGCACCCCAGCTAACGCACAACGTTGCCACAACGTGGCGTGTTAGCAGGGACTGTCTGTGGCGCGCTGGTGTGTCCCGGGCTTTAGAGTAGAGAGACAGTTCAACTGTAAGTATGAATGGCAGAAACGGATATTGCCTTCCCTTTAAATATAGCGTCAGGGACAGCCTCCCTGGCTTACGCCCATACTAGCCTGAATACGCCCGATCTCGTCCGATCTCGGAAGCCAAGCAGGCTCGGGCCTGGTTAGTACTTGGATGGGAGACCGCCTGGGAATACCAGGTGCTGTAAGCTTTTGCACCTTTTACACACCAGAGGGCGACAAATCACGAGTTTTAACTTTGGATACACACAATTTCATCATTATTTCAGATTTTACTTCCCCAAATACACAGGCATACAATAGATCTTGTTCTCCAACGTAAACGGTCCCTAGTAACTAGGGTACATTCGTAAATAAATTGAGCATCATGGCTAGAAGTGACTAAATGTTGCCTAATCTTTCTCATCAAGAAATGACACAATTACAGCAACACAAAAAGGAACTCCACCGGACAAAGTTCAGTGCTCACAAGGAGCCTCATTCAACACACACGGTTCCATTCCCATTCATGCAAAGCAAGAAAGTGTAAAACTTGGGAACATACTTGAGAGCAAAGATCACATTCAATCTCATTCAAGGCACGGATGTTAATGCAACGGGATGAAATTACTGAAATGATGCCTGCCCTCGAACTGTGATGATGGACTACCCGACTCGCCAATCATGTTGGGTTCTGGTGTATTGAAATACAGGAGCTGCTGGATTTGTATGTTTTCTTACCCCCTCACCATAGTTTGTCAAATGTTTAAACAACTGAACTTATATTCAAGGTTTGTTTCTCTTCATATGTTTTACTGGTTTACATTTGTCTCAGCAACCTGTTGAATGATTCTTCTGCTTTCAAAACAAAATGACAACAGGATGAATGCACACACTTGAAAATACAATACATGCAATGTTATGCATCATAGTGATGCAACCTCCTTTCAGTTTCATACTGCATGTCAATTGAAATCCTTACTGAAATGCACACCTTGTCAAGATTGCGCTTGACTGGCGTGTCAGGCACTCAATTACAGCTGTTTTATCAAGACAATGTGTTCGTTTTGTAATATATAGTTCCGGTCTGGTGTGGCACCCCAGCTAACGCACAACGTTGCCACAATGTTGCCACAACGTGGCGTGTTAGCAGGGACTGTCTGCGGCGCGCTGGTGTGTCCCGGGCTTTAGAGTAGAGAGACAGTTCAACTGTAAGTATGAACGGCAGAAACGGATATTGCCTTCCCTTTAAGTAGAGCGTCAGGGACAGCCTCCCTGGCTTACGGCCATACTAGCCTGAATACGCCCGATCTCGTCCGATCTTGGAAGCTAAGCAGGCTCGGGCCTGGTCAGTACTTGGATGGGAGACCGCCTGGGAATACCAGGTGCTGTAAGCTTTTGCATCTTTTACACACCAGAGGGCGACAAATCACGAGTTTTAACTTTGGATACACGCAATTTCATCATTATTTCAGATTTGACTTCCCCAAATACACAGGCATACAATAGATCTTGTTCTCCAACGTAAACGGTCCCTAGTAACTAGGGTACATTCGTAAATAAATTGAGCATCATGGCTAGAAGTGACTAAATGTTGCCTAATCTTTCTCATCGAGAAATGACACAATTACAGCAACACAAAAAGGAACTCCACCGGACAAAGTTCAGTGCTCACAAGGAGCCTCATTCAACACACACGGTTCCATTCCCATTCATGCAAAGCACGAAAGTGTAAAACTTGGGAACATACTTGAGAGCAAAGATCACATTGAATCTCATTCAAGGCACGGATGTGAATGCAACGGGATGAAATTACTGAAATGATGCCTGCCCTCGAACTGTGATGATGGACTACCCGACTCGCCAATAATATTGGCTTCTGGTGTATTGAAATACAGGAGCTGCTGGATTTGTGTGTTTTCTTACCCCCTCACCATAGTTTGTCAAATGTTTAAACAACTGAACTTATATTCAAGGTTTGTTTCTCTTCATATGTTTTACTGGTTTACATTTGTCTCAGCAACCTGTTGAATGATTCTTCTGCTTTCAAAACAAAATGACAACAGGATGAATGCACACACTTGAAAATACAATACATGCAATGTTATGCATCATAGTGATGCAACCTCCTTTCAGTTTCATACTGCATGTCAATTGAAATCCTTACTGAAATGCACACCTTCTCAAGATTGCGCTTGACTGGCGTGTCAGGCACTCAATTACAGCTGTTTTATCAAGACAATGTGTTCGTTTTGTAATATATAGTTCCGGTCTGGTGTGGCACCCCAGCTAACGCACAACGTTGCCACAATGTTGCCACAACGTTTCGTGTTAGCAGGGACTGTCTGCGGCGCGCTGGTGTGTCCCGGGCTTTAGAGTAGAGAGACAGTTCAACTGTAAGTATGAACGGCAGAAATGGATATTGCCATCCCTTTAAGTAGAGCGTCAGGGACAGCCTCCCTGGCTTACGGCCATACTAGCCTGAATACGCCCGATCTCGTCCGATCTCGGAAGCTAAGCAGGCTCGGGCCTGGTCAGTACTTGGATGGGAGACCGCCTGGGAATACCAGGTGCTGTAAGCTTTTGCATCTTTTACACACCAGAGCGCGACAAATCACGAGTTTTAACTTTGGATACACGCAATTTCATCATTATTTCAGATTTGACTTCCCCAAATACACAGGCATACAATAGATCTTGTTCTCCAACGTAAACGGTCCCTAGTAACTAGGGTACATTCGTAAATAAATTGAGCATCATGGCTAGAAGTGACTAAATGTTGCCTAATCTTTCTCATCGAGAAATGACACAATTACAGCAACACAAAAAGGAACTCCACCGGACAAAGATCAGTGCTCACAAGGAGCCTCATTCAACACACACGGTTCCATTCCCATTCATGCAAAGCACGAAAGTGTAAAACTTGGGAACATACTTGAGAGCAAAGATCACATTCAATCTCATTCAAGGCACGGATGTGAATGCAACGGGGTGAAATTACTGAAATGATGCCTGCCCTCGAACTGTGATGATGGACTACCCGACTCGCCAATAATATTGGGTTCTGGTGTATTGAAATACAGGAGCTGCTGGATTTGTGTGTTTTCTTACCCCCTCACCATAGTTTGTCAAATGTTTAAACAACTGAACTTATATTCAAGGTTTTTTTCTCTTCATATGTTTTACTGGTTTACATTTGTCTCAGCAACCTGTTGAATGATTCTTCTGCTTTCAAAACAAAATGACAACAGGATGAATGCACACACTTGAAAATACAATACATGCAATGTTATGCATCATAGTGATGCAACCTCCTTTCAGTTTCATACTGCATGTCAATTGAAATCCTTACTGAAATGCACACCTTCTCAAGATTGCGCTTGACTGGCGTGTCAGGCACTCAATTACAGCTGTTTTATCAAGACAAATGTGTTCGTTTTGTAAAATATAGTTCCGGTCTGGTGTGGCACCCCAGCTAACGCACAACGTTGCCACAATGTTGCCACAACGTGGCGTGTTAGCAGGGACTGTCTGCGGCGCGCTGGTGTGTCCCGGGCTTTAGAGTAGAGAGACAGTTCAACTGTAAGTATGAACGGCAGAAACGGATATTGCCATCCCTTTAAGTAGAGCGTCAGGGACAGCCTCCCTGGCTTACGGCCATACTAGCCTGAATACGCCCGATCTCGTCCGATCTCGGAAGCTAAGCAGGCTCGGGGCTGGTCAGTACTTGGATGGAAGACCGCCTGGGAATACCAGGTGCTGTAAGCTTTTGCATCTTTTACACACCAGAGCGCGACAAATCACGAGTTTTAACTTTGGATACACGCAATTTCATCATTATTTCAGATTTGACTTCCCCAAATACACAGGCATACAATAGATCTTGTTCTCCAACGTAAACGGTCCCTAGTAACTAGGGTACATTCGTAAATAAATTGAGCATCATGGCTAGAAGTGACTAAATGTTGCCTAATCTTTCTCATCGAGAAATGACACAATTACAGCAACACAAAAAGGAACTCCACCGGACAAAGATCAGTGCTCACAAGGAGCCTCATTCAACACACACGGTTCCATTCCCATTCATGCAAAGCACGAAAGTGTAAAACTTGGGAACATACTTGAGAGCAAAGATCACATTCAATCTCATTCAAGGCACGGATGTGAATGCAACGGGGTGAAATTACTGAAATGATGCCTGCCCTCGAACTGTGATGATGGACTACCCGACTCGCCAATAATATTGGGTTCTGGTGTATTGAAATACAGGAGCTGCTGGATTTGTGTGTTTTCTTACCCCCTCACCATAGTTTGTCAAATGTTTAAACAACTGAACTTATATTCAAGGTTTGTTTCTCTTCATATGTTTTACTGGTTTACATTTGTCTCAGCAACCTGTTGAATGATTCTTCTGCTTTCAAAACAAAATGACAACAGGATGAATGCACACACTTGAAAATACAATACATGCAATGTTATGCATCATAGTGATGCAACCTCCTTTCAGTTTCATACTGCATGTCAATTGAAATCCTTACTGAAATGCACACCTTCTCAAGATTGCGCTTGACTGGCGTGTCAGGCACTCAATTACAGCTGTTTTATCAAGACAAATGTGTTCGTTTTGTAAAATATAGTTCCGGTCTGGTGTGGCACCCCAGCTAACGCACAACGTTGCCACAACGTGGCATATTAGCAGGGACTGTCTGCGGCGCGCTGGTGTGTCCCGGGCTTTAGAGTAGAGAGACAGTTCAACTGTAAGTATGAACGGCAGAAACGGATATTGCCATCCCTTTAAGTAGAGCGTCAGGGACACCCTCCCTGGCTTACGGCCATACTAGCCTGAATACGCCCGATCTCGTCCGATCTCGGAAGCTAAGCAGGCTCGGGCCTGGTCAGTACTTGGATGGGAGACCGCCTGGGAATACCAGGTGCTGTAAGCTTTTGCATCTTTTACACACCAGAGCGCGACAAATCACGAGTTTTAACTTTGGATACACGCAATTTCATCATTATTTCAGATTTGACTTCCCCAAATACACAGGCATACAATAGATCTTGTTCTCCAACGTAAACGGTCCCTAGTAACTAGGGTACATTCGTAAATAAATTGAGCATCATGGCTAGAAGTGACTAAATGTTGCCTAATCTTTCTCATCGAGAAATGACACAATTACAGCAACACAAAAAGGAACTCCACCGGACAAAGATCAGTGCTCACAAGGAGCCTCATTCAACACACACGGTTCCATTCCCATTCATGCAAAGCACGAAAGTGTAAAACTTGGGAACATACTTGAGAGCAAAGATCACATTGAATCTCATTCAAGGCACGGATGTGAATGCAACGGGATGAAATTACTGAAATGATGCCTGCCCTCGAACTGTGATGATGGACTACCCGACTCGCCAATAATATTGGGTTCTGGTGTATTGAAATACAGGAGCTGCTGGATTTGTGTGTTTTCTTACCCCCTCACCATAGTTTGTCAAATGTTTAAACAACTGAACTTATATTCAAGGTTTGTTTCTCTTCATATGTTTTACTGGTTTACATTTGTCTCAGCAACCTGTTGAATGATTCTTCTGCTTTCAAAACAAAATGACAACAGGATGAATGCACACACTTGAAAATACAATACATGCAATGTTATGCATCATAGTGATGCAACCTCCTTTCAGTTTCATACTGCATGTCAATTGAAATCCTTACTGAAATGCACACCTTCTCAAGATTGCGCTTGACTGGCGTGTCAGGCACTCAATTACAGCTGTTTTATCAAGACAAATGTGTTCGTTTTGTAAAATATAGTTCCGGTCTGGTGTGGCACCCCAGCTAACGCACAACGTTGCCACAACGTGGCATATTAGCAGGGACTGTCTGCGGCGCGCTGGTGTGTCCCGGGCTTTAGAGTAGAGAGACAGTTCAACTGTAAGTATGAACGGCAGAAACGGATATTGCCATCCCTTTAAGTAGAGCGTCAGGGACAGCCTCCCTGGCTTACGGCCATACTAGTCTGAATACGCCCGATCTCGTCCGATCTCGGAAGCTAAGCAGGCTCGGGCCTGGTCAGTACTTGAATGGGAGACCGCCTGGGAATACCAGGTGCTGTAAGCTTTTGCATCTTTTACACACCAGAGCGCGACAAATCACGAGTTTTAACTTTGGATACACGCAATTTCATCATTATTTCAGATTTGACTTCCCCAAATACACAGGCATACAATAGATCTTGTTCTCCAACGTAAACGGTCCCTAGTAACTAGGGTACATTCGTAAATAAATTGAGCATCATGGCTAGAAGTGACTAAATGTTGCCTAATCTTTCTCATCGAGAAATGACACAATTACAGCAACACAAAAAGGAACTCCACCGGACAAAGATCAGTGCTCACAAGGAGCCTCATTCAACACACACGGTTCCATTCCCATTCATGCAAAGCACGAAAGTGTAAAACTTGGGAACATACTTGAGAGCAAAGATCACATTCAATCTCATTCAAGGCACGGATGTGAATGCAACGGGGTGAAATTACTGAAATGATGCCTGCCCTCGAACTGTGATGATGGACTACCCGACTCGCCAATAATATTGGGTTCTGGTGTATTGAAATACAGGAGCTGCTGGATTTGTGTGTTTTCTTACCCCCTCACCATAGTTTGTCAAATGTTTAAACAACTGAACTTATATTCAAGGTTTGTTTCTCTTCATATGTTTTACTGGTTTACATTTGTCTCAGCAACCTGTTGAATGATTCTTCTGCTTTCAAAACAAAATGACAACAGGATGAATGCACACACTTGAAAATACAATACATGCAATGTTATGCATCATAGTGATGCAACCTCCTTTCAGTTTCATACTGCATGTCAATTGAAATCCTTACTGAAATGCACACCTTCTCAAGATTGCGCTTGACTGGCGTGTCAGGCACTCAATTACAGCTGTTTTATCAAGACAAATGTGTTCGTTTTGTAAAATATAGTTCCGGTCTGGTGTGGCACCCCAGCTAACGCACAACGTTGCCACAACGTGGCATATTAGCAGGGACTGTCTGCGGCGCGCTGGTGTGTCCCGGGCTTTAGAGTAGAGAGACAGTTCAACTGTAAGTATGAACGGCAGAAACGGATATTGCCATCCCTTTAAGTAGAGCGTCAGGGACAGCCTCCCTGGCTTACGGCCATACTAGCCTGAATACGCCCGATCTCGTCCGATCTCGGAAGCTAAGCAGGCTCGGGCCTGGTCAGTACTTGGATGGGAGACCGCCTGGGAATACCAGGTGCTGTAAGCTTTTGCATCTTTTACACACCAGAGCGCGACAAATCACGAGTTTTAACTTTGGATACACGCAATTTCATCATTATTTCAGATTTGACTTCCCCAAATACACAGGCATACAATAGATCTTGTTCTCCAACGTAAACGGTCCCTAGTAACTAGGGTACATTCGTAAATAAATTGAGCATCATGGCTAGAAGTGACTAAATGTTGCCTAATCTTTCTCATCGAGAAATGACACAATTACAGCAACACAAAAAGGAACTCCACCGGACAAAGATCAGTGCTCACAAGGAGCCTCATTCAACACACACGGTTCCATTGCCATTCATGCAAAGCACGAAAGTGTAAAACTTGGGAACATACTTGAGAGCAAAGATCACATTCAATCTCATTCAAGGCACGGATGTGAATGCAACGGGATGAAATTACTGAAATGATGCCTGCCCTCGAACTGTGATGATGGACTACCCGACTCGCCAATAATATTGGGTTCTGGTGTATTGAAATACAGGAGCTGCTGGATTTGTGTGTTTTCTTACCCCCTCACCATAGTTTGTCAAATGTTTAAACAACTGAACTTATATTCAAGGTTTGTTTCTCTTCATATGTTTTACTGGTTTACATTTGTCTCAGCAACCTGTTGAATGATTCTTCTGCTTTCAAAACAAAATGACAACAGGATGAATGCACACACTTGAAAATACAATACATGCAATGTTATGCATCATAGTGATGCAACCTCCTTTCAGTTTCATACTGCATGTCAATTGAAATCCTTACTGAAATGCACACCTTCTCAAGATTGCGCTTGACTGGCGTGTCAGGCACTCAATTACAGCTGTTTTATCAAGACAAATGTGTTCGTTTTGTAAAATATAGTTCCGGTCTGGTGTGGCACCCCAGCTAACGCACAACGTTGCCACAACGTGGCATATTAGCAGGGACTGTCTGCGGCGCGCTGGTGTGTCCCGGGCTTTAGAGTAGAGAGACAGTTCAACTGTAAGTATGAACGGCAGAAACGGATATTGCCATCCCTTTAAGTAGAGCGTCAGGGACAGCCTCCCTGGCTTACGGCCATACTAGCCTGAATACGCCCGATCTCGTCCGATCTCGTCCGATCTCGGAAGCTAAGCAGGCTCGGGCCTGGTCAGTACTTGGATGGGAGACCGCCTGGGAATACCAGGTGCTGTAAGCTTTTGCATCTTTTACACACCAAAGGGCGACAAATCACGAGTTTTAACTTTGGATACACGCAATTTCATCATTATTTCAGATTTGACTTCCCCAAATACACAGGCATACAATAGATCTTGTTCTCCAACGTAAACGGTCCCTAGTAACTAGGGTACATTCGTAAATAAATTGAGCATCATGGCTAGAAGTGACTAAATGTTGCCTAATCTTTCTCATCGAGAAATGACACAATTACAGCAACACAAAAAGGAACTCCACCGGACAAAGATCAGTGCTCACAAGGAGCCTCATTCAACACACACGGTTCCATTCCCATTCATGCAAAGCACGAAAGTGTAAAACTTGGGAACATACTTGAGAGCAAAGATCACATTCAATCTCATTCAAGGCACGGATGTGAATGCAACGGGATGAAATTACTGAAATGATGCCTGCCCTCGAACTGTGATGATGGACTACCCGACTCGCCAATAATATTGGGTTCTGGTGTATTGAAATACAGGAGCTGCTGGATTTGTGTGTTTTCTTACCCCCTCACCATAGTTTGTCAAATGTTTAAACAACTGAACTTATATTCAAGGTTTGTTTCTCTTCATATGTTTTACTGGTTTACATTTGTCTCAGCAACCTGTTGAATGATTCTTCTGCTTTCAAAACAAAATGACAACAGGATGAATGCACACACTTGAAAATACAATACATGCAATGTTATGCATCATAGTGATGCAACCTCCTTTCAGTTTCATACTGCATGTCAATTGAAATCCTTACTGAAATGCACACCTTCTCAAGATTGCGCTTGACTGGCGTGTCAGGCACTCAATTACAGCTGTTTTATCAAGACAAATGTGTTCGTTTTGTAAAATATAGTTCCGGTCTGGTGTGGCACCCCAGCTAACGCACAACGTTGCCACAACGTGGCATATTAGCAGGGACTGTCTGCGGCGCGCTGGTGTGTCCCGGGCTTTAGAGTAGAGAGACAGTTCAACTGTAAGTATGAACGGCAGAAACGGATATTGCCATCCCTTTAAGTAGAGCGTCAGGGACAGCCTCCCTGGCTTACGGCCATACTAGCCTGAATACGCCCGATCTCGTCCGATCTCGGAAGCTAAGCAGGCTCGGGCCTGGTCAGTACTTGGATGGGAGACCGCCTGGGAATACCAGGTGCTGTAAGCTTTTGCATCTTTTACACACCAGAGCGCGACAAATCACGAGTTTTAACTTTGGATACACGCAATTTCATCATTATTTCAGATTTGACTTCCCCAAATACACAGGCATACAATAGATCTTGTTCTCCAACGTAAACGGTCCCTAGTAACTAGGGTACATTCGTAAATAAATTGAGCATCATGGCTAGAAGTGACTAAATGTTGCCTAATCTTTCTCATCGAGAAATGACACAATTACAGCAACACAAAAAGGAACTCCACCGGACAAAGATCAGTGCTCACAAGGAGCCTCATTCAACACACACGGTTCCATTCCCATTCATGCAAAGCACGAAAGTGTAAAACTTGGGAACATACTTGAGAGCAAAGATCACATTCAATCTCATTCAAGGCACGGATGTGAATGCAACGGGATGAAATTACTGAAATGATGCCTGCCCTCGAACTGTGATGATGGACTACCCGACTCGCCAATAATATTGGGTTCTGGTGTATTGAAATACAGGAGCTGCTGGATTTGTGTGTTTTCTTACCCCCTCACCATAGTTTGTCAAATGTTTAAACAACTGAACTTATATTCAAGGTTTGTTTCTCTTCATATGTTTTACTGGTTTACATTTGTCTCAGCAACCTGTTGAATGATTCTTCTGCTTTCAAAACAAAATGACAAAAGGATGAATGCACACACTTGAAAATACAATACATGCAATGTTATGCATCATAGTGATGCAACCTCCTTTCAGTTTCATACTGCATGTCAATTGAAATCCTTACTGAAATGCACACCTTCTCAAGATTGCGCTTGACTGGCGTGTCAGGCACTCAATTACAGCTGTTTTATCAAGACAATGTGTTCGTTTTGTAATATATAGTTCCGGTCTGGTGTGGCACCCCAGCTAACGCACAACGTTGCCACAATGTTGCCACAACGTGGCGTGTTAGCAGGGACTGTCTGCGGCGCGCTGGTGTGTCCCGGGCTTTAGAGTAGAGAGACAGTTCAACTGTAAGTATGAACGGCAGAAACGGATATTGCCTTCCCTTTAAGTAGAGCGTCAGGGACAGCCTCCCTGGCTTACGGCCATACTAGCCTGAATACGCCCGATCTCGTCCGATCTCGGAAGCTAAGGAGGCTTGGGCCTGGTCAGTACTTGTATGGGAGACCACCTGGGAATACCAGGTGCTGTAAGCTTTTGCATCTTTTACACACCAGAGGGCGACAAATCACGAGTTTTAACTTTGGATACACGCAATTTCATCATTATTTCAGATTTGACTTCCCCAAATACACAGGCATACAATAGATCTTGTTCTCCAACGTAAACGGTCCCTAGTAACTAGGGTACATTCGTAAATAAATTGAGCATCATGGCTAGAAGTGACTAAATGTTGCCTAATCTTTCTCATCGAGAAATGACACAATTACAGCAACACAAAAAGGAACTCCACCGGACAAAGTTCAGTGCTCACAAGGAGCCTCATTCAACACACACGGTTCCATTCCCATTCATGCAAAGCACGAAAGTGTAAAACTTGGGAACATACTTGAGAGCAAAGATCACATTGAATCTCATTCAAGGCACGGATGTGAATGCAACGGGATGAAATTACTGAAATGATGCCTGCCCTCGAACTGTGATGATGGACTACCCGACTCGCCAATAATGTTGGGTTCTGGTGTATTGAAATACAGGAGCTGCTGGATTTGTATGTTTTCTTACCCCCTCACCATAGTTTGTCAAATGTTTAAACAACTGAACTTATATTCAAGGTTTGTTTCTCTTCATATGTTTTACTGGTTTACATTTGTCTCAGCAACCTGTTGAATGATTCTTCTGCTTTCAAAACAAAATGACAACAGGATGAATGCACACACTTGAAAATACAATACATGCAATGTTATGCATCATAGTGATGCAACCTCCTTTCAGTTTCATACTGCATGTCAATTGAAATCCTTACTGAAATGCACACCTTCTCAAGATTGCGCTTGACTGGCGTGTCAGGCACTCAATTACAGCTGTTTTATCAAGACAATGTGTTCGTTTTGTAATATATAGTTCCGGTCTGGTGTGGCACCCCAGCTAACGCACAACGTTGCCACAATGTTGCCACAACGTGGCGTGTTAGCAGGGACTGTCTGCGGCGCGCTGGTGTGTCCCGGGCTTTAGAGTAGAGAGACAGTTCAACTGTAAGTATGAACGGCAGAAACGGATATTGCCTTCCCTTTAAGTAGAGCGTCAGGGACAGCCTCCCTGGCTTACGGCCATACTAGCCTGAATACGCCCGATCTCGTCCGATCTCGGAAGCTAAGCAGGCTCGGGCCTGGTCAGTACTTGGATGGGAGACCGCCTGGGAATACCAGGTGCTGTAAGCTTTTGCATCTTTTACACACCAGAGGGCGACAAATCACGAGTTTTAACTTTGGATACACGCAATTTCATCATTATTTCAGATTTGACTTCCCCAAATACACAGGCATACAATAGATCTTGTTCTCCAACGTAAACGGTCCCTAGTAACTAGGGTACATTCGTAAATAAATTGAGCATCATGGCTAGAAGTGACTAAATGTTGCCTAATCTTTCTCATCGAGAAATGACACAATTACAGCAACACAAAAAGGAACTCCACCGGACAAAGTTCAGTGCTCACAAGGAGCCTCATTCAACACACACGGTTCCATTCCCATTCATGCAAAGCACGAAAGTGTAAAACTTGGGAACATACTTGAGAGCAAAGATCACATTCAATCTCATTCAAGGCACGGATGTGAATGCAACGGGATGAAATTACTGAAATGATGCCTGCCCTCGAACTGTGATGATGGACTACCCGACTCGCCAATAATATTGGGTTCTGGTGTATTGAAATACAGGAGCTGCTGGATTTGTGTGTTTTCTTACCCCCTCACCATAGTTTGTCAAATGTTTAAACAACTGAACTTATATTCAAGGTTTGTTTCTCTTCATATGTTTTACTGGTTTACATTTGTCTCAGCAACCTGTTGAATGATTCTTCTGCTTTCAAAACAAAATGACAACAGGATGAATGCAAACACTTTAAAATACAATACATGCAATGTTATGCATCATAGTGATGCAACCTCCTTTCAGTTTCATACTGCATGTCAATTGAAATCCTTACTGAAATGCACACCTTCTCAAGATTGCGCTTGACTGGCGTGTCAGGCACTCAATTACAGCTGTATTATCAAGACAATGTGTTCGTTTTGTAAAATAAAGTTCCGGTCTGGTGTGGCACCCCAGCTAACGCACAACGTTGCCACAATGTT
>NW_027102996.1:60000-77500 GCF_036373705.1 Amia ocellicauda | reverse complement strand
TACCCGACTCGCCAATAATATTGGGTTCTGGTGTATTGAAATACAGGAGCTGCTGGATTTGTGTGTTTTCTTACCCCCTCACCATAGTTTGTCAAATGTTTAAACAACTGAACTTATATTCAAGGTTTGTTTCTCTTCATATGTTTTACTGGTTTACATTTGTCTCAGCAACCTGTTGAATGATTCTTCTGCTTTCAAAACAAAATGACAACAGGATGAATGCACACACTTGAAAATACAATACATGCAATGTTATGCATCATAGTGATGCAACCTCCTTTCAGTTTCATACTGCATGTCAATTGAAATCCTTACTGAAATGCACACCTTCTCAAGATTGCGCTTGACTGGCATGTCAGGCACTCAATTACAGCTGTATTATCAAGACAATGTGTTCGTTTTGTAAAATATAGTTCCGGTCTGGTGTGGCACCCCAGCTAACGCACAACGTTGCCACAATGTTGCCACAACGTGGCGTCTTAGCAGGGACTGTCTGCGGCGCGCTGGTGTGTCCCGGGCTTTAGAGTAGAGAGACAGTTCAACTGTAAGTATGAACGGCAGAAACGGATATTGCCTTCCCTTTAAGTAGAGCGTCAGGGACAGCATTCCTGGCTTACGGCCATACTAGCCTGAATACGCCCGATCTCGTCCGATCTCGGAAGCTAAGCAGGCTCGGGCCTGGTCAGTACTTGCATGGGAGACCGCCTGGGAATACCAGGTGCTGTAAGCTTTTGCATCTTTTACACACCAGAGGGCGACAAATCACGAGTTTTAACTTTGGATACACGCAATTTCATCATTATTTCAGATTTGACTTCCCCAAATACACAGGCATACAATAGATCTTGTTCTCCAACGTAAACGGTCCCTAGTAACTAGGGTACATTCGTAAATAAATTGAGCATCATGGCTAGAAGTTACTAAATGTTGCCTAATCTTTCTCATCGAGAAATGACACAATTACAGCAACACAAAAAGGAACTCCACCGGACAAAGTTCAGTGCTCACAAGGAGCCTCATTCAACTCACACGGTTCCATTCCCATTCATGCAAAGCACGAAAGTGTAAAACTTGGGAACATACTTGAGAGCAAAGATCACATTCAATCTCATTCAAGGCACGGATGTGAATGCAACGGGATGAAATTACTGAAATGATGCCTGCCCTCGAACTGTGATGATGGACTACCCGACTCGCCAATAATATTGGGTTCTGGTGTATTGAAATACAGGAGCTGCTGGATTTGTGTGTTTTCTTACCCCCTCACCATAGTTTGTCAAATGTTTAAACAACTGAACTTATATTCAAGGTTTGTTTCTCTTCATATGTTTTACTGGTTTACATTTGTCTCAGCAACCTGTTGAATGATTCTTCTGCTTTCAAAACAAAATGACAACAGGATGAATGCACACACTTGAAAATACAATACATGCAATGTTATGCATCATAGTGATGCAACCTCCTTTCAGTTTCATACTGCATGTCAATTGAAATCCTTACTGAAATGCACACCTTCTCAAGATTGCGCTTGACTGGCATGTCAGGCACTCAATTACAGCTGTATTATCAAGACAATGTGTTCGTTTTGTAAAATATAGTTCCGGTCTGGTGTGGCACCCCAGCTAACGCACAACGTTGCCACAATGTTGCCACAACGTGGCGTCTTAGCAGGGACTGTCTGCGGCGCGCTGGTGTGTCCCGGGCTTTAGAGTAGAGAGACAGTTCAACTGTAAGTATGAACGGCAGAAACGGATATTGCCTTCCCTTTAAGTAGAGCGTCAGGGACAGCATTCCTGGCTTACGGCCATACTAGCCTGAATACGCCCGATCTCGTCCGATCTCGGAAGCTAAGCAGGCTCGGGCCTGGTCAGTACTTGCATGGGAGACCGCCTGGGAATACCAGGTGCTGTAAGCTTTTGCATCTTTTACACACCAGAGGGCGACAAATCACGAGTTTTAACTTTGGATACACGCAATTTCATCATTATTTCAGATTTGACTTCCCCAAATACACAGGCATACAATAGATCTTGTTCTCCAACGTAAACGGTCCCTAGTAAATAGGGTACATTCGTAAATAAATTGAGCATCATGGCTAGAAGTGACTAAATGTTGCCTAATCTTTCTCATCGAGAAATGACACAATTACAGCAACACAAAAAGGAACTCCACCGGACAAAGATCAGTGCTCACAAGGAGCCTCATTCAACACACACGGTTCCATTCCCATTCATGCAAAGCACGAAAGTGTAAAACTTGGGAACATACTTGAGAGCAAAGATCACATTCAATCTCATTCAAGGCACGGATGTGAATGCAACGGGATGAAATTACTGAAATGATGCCTGCCCTCGAACTGTGATGATGGACTACCCGACTCGCCAATAATATTGGGTTCTGGTGTATTGAAATACAGGAGCTGCTGGATTTGTGTGTTTTCTTACCCCCTCACCATAGTTTGTCAAATGTTTAAACAACTGAACTTATATTCAAGGTTTGTTTCTCTTCATATGTTTTACTGGTTTACATTTGTCTCAGCAACCTGTTGAATGATTCTTCTGCTTTCAAAACAAAATGACAACAGGATGAATGCACACACTTGAAAATACAATACATGCAATGTTATGCATCATAGTGATGCAACCTCCTTTCAGTTTCATACTGCATGTCAATTGAAATCCTTACTGAAATGCACACCTTCTCAAGATTGCGCTTGACTGGCGTGTCAGGCACTCAATTACAGCTGTATTATCAAGACAATATGTTCGTTTTGTAATATATAGTTCCGGTCTGGTGTGGCACCCCAGCTAACGCACAACGTTGCCACAACGTTTCGTGTTAGCAGGGACTGTCTGCGGCGCGCTGGTGTGTCCCGGACTTTAGAGTAGAGAGAGAGTTCAACTGCAAGTATGAGCGGCAGAAACGGATATTGCCTTCCCTTTAAGTAGAGCGTCAGGGACAGCCTCCCTGGCTTACGGCCATACTAGCCTGAATACGCCCGATCTCGTCCGATCTCGGAAGCTAAGCAGGCTCGGGCCTGGTCAGTACTTGGATGGGAGACCGCCTGGGAATACCAGGTGCTGTAAGCTTTTGCATCTTTTACACACCAGAGGGCGACAAATCACGAGTTTTAACTTTGGATACACGCAATTTCATCATTATTTCAGATTTGACTTCCCCAAATACACAGGCATACAATAGATCTTGTTCTCCAACGTAAACGGTCCCTAGTAACTAGGGTACATTCGTAAATAAATTGAGCATCATGGCTAGAAGTGACTAAATGTTGCCTAATCTTTCTCATCGAGAAATGACACAATTACAGCAACACAAAAAGGAACTCCACCGGACAAAGTTCAGTGCTCACAAGGAGCCTCATTCAACACACACGGTTCCATTCCCATTCATGCAAAGCACGAAAGTGTAAAACTTGGGAACATACTTGAGAGCAAAGATCACATTCAATCTCATTCAAGGCACGGATGTGAATGCAACGGGATGAAATTACTGAAATGATGCCTGCCCTCGAACTGTGATGATGGACTACCCGACTCGCCAATAATATTGGGTTCTGGTGTATTGAAATACAGGAGCTGCTGGATTTGTGTGTTTTCTTACCCCCTCACCATAGTTTGTCAAATGTTTAAACAACTGAACTTATATTCAAGGTTTGTTTCTCTTCATATGTTTTACTGGTTTACATTTGTCTCAGCAACCTGTTGAATGATTCTTCTGCTTTCAAAACAAAATGACAACAGGATGAATGCACACACTTGAAAATACAATACATGCAATGTTATGCATCATAGTGATGCAACCTCCTTTCAGTCTCATACTGCATGTCAATAGAAATCCTTACTGAAATGCACACCTTCTCAAGATTGCGCTTGACTGGCGTGTCAGGCACTCAATTACAGCTGTTTTATCAAGAGAATGTGTTCGTTTTGTAATATATAGTTCCGGTCTGGTGTGGCACCCCAGCTAACGCACAACGTTGCCACAATGTTGCCACAACGTGGCGTGTTAGCAGGGACTGTCTGCGGCGCGCTGGTGTGTCCCGGGCTTTAGAGTAGAGAGACAGTTCAACTGTAAGTATGAGCGGCAGAAACGGATATTGCCTTCCCTTTAAGTAGAGCGTCAGGGACAGCCTCCCTGGCTTACGGCCATACTAGCCTGAATACGCCCGATCTCGGAAGCTAAGCAGGCTCGGGCCTGGTCAGTACTTGGATGGGAGACCGCCTGGGAATACCAGGTGCTGTAAGCTTTTGCATCTTTTACACACCAGAGGGCGACAAATCACGAGTTTTAACTTTGGATACACGCAATTTCATCATTATTTCAGATTTGACTTCCCCAAATACACAGGCATACAATAGATCTTGTTCTCCAACGTAAACGGTCCCTAGTAACTAGGGTACATTCGTAAATAAATTGAGCATCATGGCTAGAAGTGACTAAATGTTGCCTAATCTTTCTCATCGAGAAATGACACAATTACAGCAACACAAAAAGGAACTCCACCGGACAAAGTTCAGTGCTCACAAGGAGCCTCATTCAACACACACGGTTCCATTCCCATTCATGCAAAGCACGAAAGTGTAAAACTTGGGAACATACTTGAGAGCAAAGATCACATTCAATCTCATTCAAGGCACGGATGTGAATGCAACGGGATGAAATTACTGAAATGATGCCTGCCCTCGAACTGTGATGATGGACTACCCGACTCGCCAATAATATTGGGTTCTGGTGTATTGAAATACAGGAGCTGCTGGATTTGTGTGTTTTCTTACCCCCTCACCATAGTTTGTCAAATGTTTAAACAACTGAACTTATATTCAAGGTTTGTTTCTCTTCATATGTTTTACTGGTTTACATTTGTCTCAGCAACCTGTTGAATGATTCTTCTGCTTTCAAAACAAAATGACAACAGGATGAATGCACACACTTGAAAATACAATACATGCAATGTTATGCATCATAGTGATGCAACCTCCTTTCAGTTTCATACTGCATGTCAATAGAAATCCTTACTGAAATGCACACCTTCTCAAGATTGCGCTTGACTGGCGTGTCAGGCACTCAATTACAGCTGTTTTATCAAGAGAATGTGTTCGTTTTGTAATATATAGTTCCGGTCTGGTGTGGCACCCCAGCTAACGCACAACGTTGCCACAATGTTGCCACAACGTGGCGTGTTAGCAGGGACTGTCTGCGGCGCGCTGGTGTGTCCCGGGCTTTAGAGTAGAGAGACAGTTCAACTGTAAGTATGAACGGCAGAAACGGATATTGCCTTCCCTTTAAGTAGAGCGTCAGGGACAGCATTCCTGGCTTACGGCCATACTAGCCTGAATACGCCCGATCTCGTCCGATCTCGGAAGCTAAGCAGGCTCGGGCCTGGTCAGTACTTGCATGGGAGACCGCCTGGGAATACCAGGTGCTGTAAGCTTTTGCATCTTTTACACACCAGAGGGCGACAAATCACGAGTTTTAACTTTGGATACACGCAATTTCATCATTATTTCAGATTTGACTTCCCCAAATACACAGGCATACAATAGATCTTGTTCTCCAACGTAAACGGTCCCTAGTAACTAGGGTACATTCGTAAATAAATTGAGCATCATGGCTAGAAGTTACTAAATGTTGCCTAATCTTTCTCATCGAGAAATGACACAATTACAGCAACACAAAAAGGAACTCCACCGGACAAAGTTCAGTGCTCACAAGGAGCCTCATTCAACTCACACGGTTCCATTCCCATTCATGCAAAGCACGAAAGTGTAAAACTTGGGAACATACTTGAGAGCAAAGATCACATTCAATCTCATTCAAGGCACGGATGTGAATGCAACGGGATGAAATTACTGAAATGATGCCTGCCCTCGAACTGTGATGATGGACTACCCGACTCGCCAATAATATTGGGTTCTGGTGTATTGAAATACAGGAGCTGCTGGATTTGTGTGTTTTCTTACCCCCTCACCATAGTTTGTCAAATGTTTAAACAACTGAACTTATATTCAAGGTTTGTTTCTCTTCATATGTTTTACTGGTTTACATTTGTCTCAGCAACCTGTTGAATGATTCTTCTGCTTTCAAAACAAAATGACAACAGGATGAATGCACACACTTGAAAATACAATACATGCAATGTTATGCATCATAGTGATGCAACCTCCTTTCAGTTTCATACTGCATGTCAATTGAAATCCTTACTGAAATGCACACCTTCTCAAGATTGCGCTTGACTGGCATGTCAGGCACTCAATTACAGCTGTATTATCAAGACAATGTGTTCGTTTTGTAAAATATAGTTCCGGTCTGGTGTGGCACCCCAGCTAACGCACAACGTTGCCACAATGTTGCCACAACGTGGCGTCTTAGCAGGGACTGTCTGCGGCGCGCTGGTGTGTCCCGGGCTTTAGAGTAGAGAGACAGTTCAACTGTAAGTATGAACGGCAGAAACGGATATTGCCTTCCCTTTAAGTAGAGCGTCAGGGACAGCATTCCTGGCTTACGGCCATACTAGCCTGAATACGCCCGATCTCGTCCGATCTCGGAAGCTAAGCAGGCTCGGGCCTGGTCAGTACTTGCATGGGAGACCGCCTGGGAATACCAGGTGCTGTAAGCTTTTGCATCTTTTACACACCAGAGGGCGACAAATCACGAGTTTTAACTTTGGATACACGCAATTTCATCATTATTTCAGATTTGACTTCCCCAAATACACAGGCATACAATAGATCTTGTTCTCCAACGTAAACGGTCCCTAGTAAATAGGGTACATTCGTAAATAAATTGAGCATCATGGCTAGAAGTGACTAAATGTTGCCTAATCTTTCTCATCGAGAAATGACACAATTACAGCAACACAAAAAGGAACTCCACCGGACAAAGATCAGTGCTCACAAGGAGCCTCATTCAACACACACGGTTCCATTCCCATTCATGCAAAGCACGAAAGTGTAAAACTTGGGAACATACTTGAGAGCAAAGATCACATTCAATCTCATTCAAGGCACGGATGTGAATGCAACGGGATGAAATTACTGAAATGATGCCTGCCCTCGAACTGTGATGATGGACTACCCGACTCGCCAATAATATTGGGTTCTGGTGTATTGAAATACAGGAGCTGCTGGATTTGTGTGTTTTCTTACCCCCTCACCATAGTTTGTCAAATGTTTAAACAACTGAACTTATATTCAAGGTTTGTTTCTCTTCATATGTTTTACTGGTTTACATTTGTCTCAGCAACCTGTTGAATGATTCTTCTGCTTTCAAAACAAAATGACAACAGGATGAATGCACACACTTGAAAATACAATACATGCAATGTTATGCATCATAGTGATGCAACCTCCTTTCAGTTTCATACTGCATGTCAATTGAAATCCTTACTGAAATGCACACCTTCTCAAGATTGCGCTTGACTGGCGTGTCAGGCACTCAATTACAGCTGTATTATCAAGACAATATGTTCGTTTTGTAATATATAGTTCCGGTCTGGTGTGGCACCCCAGCTAACGCACAACGTTGCCACAACGTTTCGTGTTAGCAGGGACTGTCTGCGGCGCGCTGGTGTGTCCCGGACTTTAGAGTAGAGAGAGAGTTCAACTGCAAGTATGAGCGGCAGAAACGGATATTGCCTTCCCTTTAAGTAGAGCGTCAGGGACAGCCTCCCTGGCTTACGGCCATACTAGCCTGAATACGCCCGATCTCGTCCGATCTCGGAAGCTAAGCAGGCTCGGGCCTGGTCAGTACTTGGATGGGAGACCGCCTGGGAATACCAGGTGCTGTAAGCTTTTGCATCTTTTACACACCAGAGGGCGACAAATCACGAGTTTTAACTTTGGATACACGCAATTTCATCATTATTTCAGATTTGACTTCCCCAAATACACAGGCATACAATAGATCTTGTTCTCCAACGTAAACGGTCCCTAGTAACTAGGGTACATTCGTAAATAAATTGAGCATCATGGCTAGAAGTGACTAAATGTTGCCTAATCTTTCTCATCGAGAAATGACACAATTACAGCAACACAAAAAGGAACTCCACCGGACAAAGTTCAGTGCTCACAAGGAGCCTCATTCAACACACACGGTTCCATTCCCATTCATGCAAAGCACGAAAGTGTAAAACTTGGGAACATACTTGAGAGCAAAGATCACATTCAATCTCATTCAAGGCACGGATGTGAATGCAACGGGATGAAATTACTGAAATGATGCCTGCCCTCGAACTGTGATGATGGACTACCCGACTCGCCAATAATATTGGGTTCTGGTGTATTGAAATACAGGAGCTGCTGGATTTGTGTGTTTTCTTACCCCCTCACCATAGTTTGTCAAATGTTTAAACAACTGAACTTATATTCAAGGTTTGTTTCTCTTCATATGTTTTACTGGTTTACATTTGTCTCAGCAACCTGTTGAATGATTCTTCTGCTTTCAAAACAAAATGACAACAGGATGAATGCACACACTTGAAAATACAATACATGCAATGTTATGCATCATAGTGATGCAACCTCCTTTCAGTCTCATACTGCATGTCAATAGAAATCCTTACTGAAATGCACACCTTCTCAAGATTGCGCTTGACTGGCGTGTCAGGCACTCAATTACAGCTGTTTTATCAAGAGAATGTGTTCGTTTTGTAATATATAGTTCCGGTCTGGTGTGGCACCCCAGCTAACGCACAACGTTGCCACAATGTTGCCACAACGTGGCGTGTTAGCAGGGACTGTCTGCGGCGCGCTGGTGTGTCCCGGGCTTTAGAGTAGAGAGACAGTTCAACTGTAAGTATGAGCGGCAGAAACGGATATTGCCTTCCCTTTAAGTAGAGCGTCAGGGACAGCCTCCCTGGCTTACGGCCATACTAGCCTGAATACGCCCGATCTCGGAAGCTAAGCAGGCTCGGGCCTGGTCAGTACTTGGATGGGAGACCGCCTGGGAATACCAGGTGCTGTAAGCTTTTGCATCTTTTACACACCAGAGGGCGACAAATCACGAGTTTTAACTTTGGATACACGCAATTTCATCATTATTTCAGATTTGACTTCCCCAAATACACAGGCATACAATAGATCTTGTTCTCCAACGTAAACGGTCCCTAGTAACTAGGGTACATTCGTAAATAAATTGAGCATCATGGCTAGAAGTGACTAAATGTTGCCTAATCTTTCTCATCGAGAAATGACACAATTACAGCAACACAAAAAGGAACTCCACCGGACAAAGTTCAGTGCTCACAAGGAGCCTCATTCAACACACACGGTTCCATTCCCATTCATGCAAAGCACGAAAGTGTAAAACTTGGGAACATACTTGAGAGCAAAGATCACATTCAATCTCATTCAAGGCACGGATGTGAATGCAACGGGATGAAATTACTGAAATGATGCCTGCCCTCGAACTGTGATGATGGACTACCCGACTCGCCAATAATATTGGGTTCTGGTGTATTGAAATACAGGAGCTGCTGGATTTGTGTGTTTTCTTACCCCCTCACCATAGTTTGTCAAATGTTTAAACAACTGAACTTATATTCAAGGTTTGTTTCTCTTCATATGTTTTACTGGTTTACATTTGTCTCAGCAACCTGTTGAATGATTCTTCTGCTTTCAAAACAAAATGACAACAGGATGAATGCACACACTTGAAAATACAATACATGCAATGTTATGCATCATAGTGATGCAACCTCCTTTCAGTTTCATACTGCATGTCAATAGAAATCCTTACTGAAATGCACACCTTCTCAAGATTGCGCTTGACTGGCGTGTCAGGCACTCAATTACAGCTGTTTTATCAAGAGAATGTGTTCGTTTTGTAATATATAGTTCCGGTCTGGTGTGGCACCCCAGCTAACGCACAACGTTGCCACAATGTTGCCACAACGTGGCGTGTTAGCAGGGACTGTCTGCGGCGCGCTGGTGTGTCCCGGGCTTTAGAGTAGAGAGACAGTTCAACTGTAAGTATGAACGGCAGAAACGGATATTGCCTTCCCTTTAAGTAGAGCGTCAGGGACAGCCTCATAGGCTTACGGCCATACTAGCCTGAATACGCCCGATCTCGTCCGATCTCGGAAGCTAAGCAGGCTCGGGCCTGGTCAGTACTTGGATGGGAGACCGCCTGGGAATACCAGGTGCTGTAAGCTTTTGCATCTTTTACACACCAGAGGGCGACAAATCACGAGTTTTAACTTTGGATACACGCAATTTCATCATTATTTCAGATTTGACTTCCCCAAATACACAGGCATACAATAGATCTTGTTCTCCAACGTAAACGGTCCCTAGTAACTAGGGTACATTCGTAAATAAATTGAGCATCATGGCTAGAAGTGACTAAATGTTGCCTAATCTTTCTCATCGAGAAATGACACAATTACAGCAACACAAAAAGGAACTCCACCGGACAAAGATCAGTGCTCACAAGGAGCCTCATTCAACACACACGGTTCCATTCCCATTCATGCAAAGCACGAAAGTGTAAAACTTGGGAACATACTTGAGAGCAAAGATCACATTCAATCTCATTCAAGGCACGGATGTGAATGCAACGGGATGAAATTACTGAAAAGATGCCTGCCCTCGAACTGTGATGATGGACTACCCGACTCGCCAATAATATTGGGTTCTGGTGTATTGAAATACAGGAGCTGCTCGATTTGTGTGTTTTCTTACCCCCTCACCATAGTTTGTCAAATGTTTAAACAACTGAACTTATATTCAAGGTTTGTTTCTCTTCATATGTTTTACTGGTTTACATTTGTCTCAGCAACCTGTTGAATGATTCTTCTGCTTTCAAAACAAAATGACAACAGGATGAATGCACACACTTGAAAATACAATACATGCAATGTTATGCATCATAGTGATGCAACCTCCTTTCAGTTTCATACTGTATGTCAATTGAAATCCTTATTGAAATGCACACCTTCTCAAGATTGAGCTTGACTGGCGTGTCAGGCACTCAATTACAGCTGTATTATCAAGACAATGTGTTCGTTTTGTAATATATAGTTCCGGTCTGGTGTGGCACCCCAGCTAACGCACAACGTTGCCACAATGTTGCCACAACGTGGCGTGTTAGCAGGGACTGTCTGCGGCGCGCTGGTGTGTCCCGGGCTTTAGAGTAGAGAGACAGTTCAACTGTAAGTATGAACGGCAGAAACGGATATTGCCTTCCCTTTAAGTAGAGCGTCAGGGACAGCCTCCCTGGCTTACGGCCATACTAGCCTGAATACGCCCGATCTCGTCCGATCTCGGAAGCTAAGCAGGCTCGGGCCTGGTCAGTACTTGGATGGGAGACCGCCTGGGAATACCAGGTGCTGTAAGCTTTTGCATCTTTTACACACCAGAGCGCGACAAATCACGAGTTTTAACTTTGGATACACGCAATTTCATCATTATTTCAGATTTGACTTCCCCAAATACACAGGCATACAATAGATCTTGTTCTCCAACGTAAACGGTCCCTAGTAAATAGGGTACATTCGTAAATAAATTGAGCATCATGGCTAGAAGTGACTAAATGTTGCCTAATCTTTCTCATCGAGAAATGACACAATTACAGCAACACAAAAAGGAACTCCACCGGACAAAGATCAGTGCTCACAAGGAGCCTCATTCAACACACACGGTTCCATTCCCATTCATGCAAAGCACGAAAGTGTAAAACTTGGGAACATACTTGAGAGCAAAGATCACATTCAATCTCATTCAAGGCACGGATGTGAATGCAACGGGATGAAATTACTGAAATGATGCCTGCCCTCGAACTGTGATGATGGACTACCCGACTCGCCAATAATATTGGGTTCTGGTGTATTGAAATACAGGAGCTGCTGGATTTGTGTGTTTTCTTACCCCCTCACCATAGTTTGTCAAATGTTTAAACAACTGAACTTATATTCAAGGTTTGTTTCTCTTCATATGTTTTACTGGTTTACATTTGTCTCAGCAACCTGTTGAATGATTCTTCTGCTTTCAAAACAAAATGACAACAGGATGAATGCACACACTTGAAAATACAATACATGCAATGTTATGCATCATAGTGATGCAACCTCCTTTCAGTTTCATACTGCATGTCAATTGAAATCCTTACTGAAATGCACACCTTCTCAAGATTGCGCTTGACTGGCGTGTCAGGCACTCAATTACAGCTGTTTTATCAAGACAAATGTGTTCGTTTTGTAAAATATAGTTCCGGTCTGGTGTGGCACCCCAGCTAACGCACAACGTTGCCACAACGTTTCGTGTTAGCAGGGACTGTCTGCGGCGCGCTGGTGTGTCCCGGGCTTTAGAGTAGAGAGACAGTTCAACTGTAAGTATGAACGGCAGAAACGGATATTGCCTTCCCTTTAAGTAGAGCGTCAGGGACAGCCTCCCTGGCTTACGGCCATACTAGCCTGAATACGCCCGATCTCGTCCGATCTCGGAAGCTAAGCAGGCTCGGGCCTGGTCAGTACTTGGATGGGAGACCGCCTGGGAATACCAGGTGCTGTAAGCTTTTGCATCTTTTACACACCAGAGCGCGACAAATCACGAGTTTTAACTTTGGATACACGCAATTTCATCATTATTTCAGATTTGACTTCCCCAAATACACAGGCATACAATAGATCTTGTTCTCCAACGTAAACGGTCCCTAGTAACTAGGGTACATTCGTAAATAAATTGAGCATCATGGCTAGAAGTGACTAAATGTTGCCTAATCTTTCTCATCGAGAAATGACACAATTACAGCAACACAAAAAGGAACTCCACCGGACAAAGATCAGTGCTCACAAGGAGCCTCATTCAACACACACGGTTCCATTCCCATTCATGCAAAGCACGAAAGTGTAAAACTTGGGAACATACTTGAGAGCAAAGATCACATTCAATCTCATTCAAGGCACGGATGTGAATGCAACGGGATGAAATTACTGAAATGATGCCTGCCCTCGAACTGTGATGATGGACTACCCGACTCGCCAATAATATTGGGTTCTGGTGTATTGAAATACAGGAGCTGCTGGATTTGTGTGTTTTCTTACCCCCTCACCATAGTTTGTCAAATGTTTAAACAACTGAACTTATATTCAAGGTTTGTTTCTCTTCATATGTTTTACTGGTTTACATTTGTCTCAGCAACCTGTTGAATGATTCTTCTGCTTTCAAAACAAAATGACAACAGGATGAATGCACACACTTGAAAATACAATACATGCAATGTTATGCATCATAGTGATGCAACCTCCTTTCAGTTTCATACTGCATGTCAATTGAAATCCTTACTGAAATGCACACCTTCTCAAGATTGCGCTTGACTGGCGTGTCAGGCACTCAATTACAGCTGTATTATCAAGACAATATGTTCGTTTTGTAATATATAGTTCCGGTCTGGTGTGGCACCCCAGCTAACGCACAACGTTGCCACAACGTTTCGTGTTAGCAGGGACTGTCTGCGGCGCGCTGGTGTGTCCCGGACTTTAGAGTAGAGAGAGAGTTCAACTGCAAGTATGAGCGGCAGAAACGGATATTGCCTTCCCTTTAAGTAGAGCGTCAGGGACAGCCTCCCTGGCTTACGGCCATACTAGCCTGAATACGCCCGATCTCGTCCGATCTCGGAAGCTAAGCAGGCTCGGGCCTGGTCAGTACTTGGATGGGAGACCGCCTGGGAATACCAGGTGCTGTAAGCTTTTGCATCTTTTACACACCAGAGGGCGACAAATCACGAGTTTTAACTTTGGATACACGCAATTTCATCATTATTTCAGATTTGACTTCCCCAAATACACAGGCATACAATAGATCTTGTTCTCCAACGTAAACGGTCCCTAGTAACTAGGGTACATTCGTAAATAAATTGAGCATCATGGCTAGAAGTGACTAAATGTTGCCTAATCTTTCTCATCGAGAAATGACACAATTACAGCAACACAAAAAGGAACTCCACCGGACAAAGTTCAGTGCTCACAAGGAGCCTCATTCAACACACACGGTTCCATTCCCATTCATGCAAAGCACGAAAGTGTAAAACTTGGGAACATACTTGAGAGCAAAGATCACATTCAATCTCATTCAAGGCACGGATGTGAATGCAACGGGATGAAATTACTGAAATGATGCCTGCCCTCGAACTGTGATGATGGACTACCCGACTCGCCAATAATATTGGGTTCTGGTGTATTGAAATACAGGAGCTGCTGGATTTGTGTGTTTTCTTACCCCCTCACCATAGTTTGTCAAATGTTTAAACAACTGAACTTATATTCAAGGTTTGTTTCTCTTCATATGTTTTACTGGTTTACATTTGTCTCAGCAACCTGTTGAATGATTCTTCTGCTTTCAAAACAAAATGACAACAGGATGAATGCACACACTTGAAAATACAATACATGCAATGTTATGCATCATAGTGATGCAACCTCCTTTCAGTTTCATACTGCATGTCAATAGAAATCCTTACTGAAATGCACACCTTCTCAAGATTGCGCTTGACTGGCGTGTCAGGCACTCAATTACAGCTGTTTTATCAAGAGAATGTGTTCGTTTTGTAATATATAGTTCCGGTCTGGTGTGGCACCCCAGCTAACGCACAACGTTGCCACAATGTTGCCACAACGTGGCGTGTTAGCAGGGACTGTCTGCGGCGCGCTGGTGTGTCCCGGGCTTTAGAGTAGAGAGACAGTTCAACTGTAAGTATGAACGGCAGAAACGGATATTGCCTTCCCTTTAAGTAGAGCGTCAGGGACAGCCTCCCTGGCTTACGGCCATACTAGCCTGAATACGCCCGATCTCGTCCGATCTCGGAAGCTAAGCAGGCTCGGGCCTGGTCAGTACTTGGATGGGAGACCGCCTGGGAATACCAGGTGCTGTAAGCTTTTGCATCTTTTACACACCAGAGGGCGACAAATCACGAGTTTTAACTTTGGATACACGCAATTTCATCATTATTTCAGATTTGACTTCCCCAAATACACAGGCATACAATAGATCTTGTTCTCCAACGTAAACGGTCCCTAGTAACTAGGGTACATTCGTAAATAAATTGAGCATCATGGCTAGAAGTGACTAAATGTTGCCTAATCTTTCTCATCGAGAAATGACACAATTACAGCAACACAAAAAGGAACTCCACCGGACAAAGTTCAGTGCTCACAAGGAGCTTCATTCAACACACACGGTTCCATTCCCATTCATGCAAAGCACGAAAGTGTAAAACTTGGGAACATACTTGAGAGCAAAGATCACATTCAATCTCATTCAAGGCACGGATGTGAATGCAACGGGATGAAATTACTGAAATGATGCCTGCCCTCGAACTGTGATGATGGACTACCCGACTCGCCAATAATATTGGGTTCTGGTGTATTGAAATACAGGAGCTGCTGGATTTGTGTGTTTTCTTACCCCCTCACCATAGTTTGTCAAATGTTTAAACAACTGAACTTATATTCAAGGTTTGTTTCTCTTCATATGTTTTACTGGTTTACATTTGTCTCAGCAACCTGTTGAATGATTCTTCTGCTTTCAAAACAAAATGACAACAGGATGAATGCACACACTTGAAAATACAATACATGCAATGTTATGCATCATAGTGATGCAACCTCCTTTCAGTTTCATACTGCATGTCAATTGAAATCCTTACTGAAATGCACACCTTCTCAAGATTGCGCTTGACTGGCGTGTCAGGCACTCAATTACAGCTGTTTTATCAAGACAATGTGTTCGTTTTGTAATATATAGTTCCGGTCTGGTGTGGCACCCCAGCTAACGCACAACGTTGCCACAACGTTTCGTGTTAGCAGGGACTGTCTGCGGCGCGCTGGTGTGTCCCGGACTTTAGAGTAGAGAGACAGTTCAATTGCAAGTATGAGCGGAAGAAACGGATATTGCCTTCCCTTTAAGTAGAGCGTCAGGGACAGCCTCCCTGGCTTACGGCCATACTAGCCTGAATACGCCCGATCTCGTCCGATCTCGGAAGCTAAGCAGGCTCGGGCCTGGTCAGTACTTGGATGGGAGACCGCCTGGGAATACCAGGTGCTGTAAGCTTTTGCATCTTTTACACACCAGAGGGCGACAAATCACGAGTTTTAACTTTGGATACACGCAATTTCATCATTATTTCAGATTTGACTTCCCCAAATACACAGGCATAGAATAGATCTTGTTCTCCAACGTAAACGGTCCCTAGTAACTAGTGTACATTCGTAAATAAATTGAGCATCATGGCTAGAAGTGACTAAATGTTGCCTAATCTTTCTCATCGAGAAATGACACAATTACAGCAACACAAAAAGGAACTCCACCGGACAAAGTTCAGTGCTCACAAGGAGCCTCATTCAACACACACGGTTCCATTCCCATTCATGCAAAGCACGAAAGTGTAAAACTTGGGAACATACTTGAGAGCAAAGATCACATTCAATCTCATTCAAGGCACGGATGTGAATGCAACGGGATGAAATTACTGAAATGATGCCTGCCCTCGAACTGTGATGATGGACTACCCGACTCGCCAATAATATTGGGTTCTGGTGTATTGAAATACAGGAGCTGCTGGATTTGTGTGTTTTCTTACCCCCTCACCATAGTTTGTCAAATGTTTAAACAACTGAACTTATATTCAAGGTTTGTTTCTCTTCATATGTTTTACTGGTTTACATTTGTCTCAGCAACCTGTTGAATGATTCTTCTGCTTTCAAAACAAAATGACAACAGGATGAATGCACACACTTGAAAATACAATACATGCAATGTTATGCATCATAGTGATGCAACCTCCTTTCAGTTTCATACTGCATGTCAATTGAAATCCTTACTGAAATGCACACCTTCTCAAGATTGCGCTTGACTGGCGTGTCAGGCACTCAATTACAGCTGTTTTATCAAGAGAATGTGTTCGTTTTGTAATATATAGTTCCGGTCTGGTGTGGCACCCCAGCTAACGCACAACGTTGCCACAATGTTGCCACAACGTGGCGTGTTAGCAGGGACTGTCTGCGGCTGCGCTGGTGTGTCCCGGGCTTTAGAGTAGAGAGACAGTTCAACTGTAAGTATGAACGGCAGAAACGGATATTGCCTTCCCTTTAAGTAGAACGTCAGGGACAGCCTCCCCGGCTTACGGCCATACTAGCCTGAATACGCCAGATCTCGTCCGATCTCGGAAGCTAAGCAGGCTCGGGCCTGGTCAGTACTTGGATGGGAGACCGCCTGGGAATACCAGGTGCTGTAAGCTTTTGCATCTTTTACACACCAGAGGGCGACAAATCACGAGTTTTAACTTTGGATACAAGCAATTTCATCATTATTTCAGATTTGACTTCCCCAAATACACAGGCATACAATAGATCTTGTTCTCCAACGTAAACGGTCCCTAGTAACTAGGGTACATTCGTAAATAAATTGAGCATCATGGCTAGAAGTGACTAAATGTTGCCTAATCTTTCTCATCGAGAAATGACACAATTACAGCAACACAAAAAGGAACT